>NC_060892.1:22138399-22213399 GCF_014805685.1 Silurus meridionalis
ACATTCTCATGGCCATTGGCCTCCAGAGGAAAGCCCAGGAGAGGGATGCTGCGCAGGGCTGTGTTCTCAGATGTGCAGCGAAAAGCTCTGGAGAAAATGTTCCAAAAACAAAAGTACATTAGCAAACCAGACCGGAAAAAACTTGCCACCAAACTGGGCCTTAAAGATTCTCAGGTACTTTTATTCATAAAGCTTTTTGCCTTATCTTTCCCATCTGACATCAACACGGTGTTTCTGTCCTCACACACTGCAGCACTGGATGTGGGTTTTTTTTTTTTTACACCATTTTATGTGTAAATTCTAGAGACTGTTGTTTTAAATATACCAGGAGATACCAAACAGTTTTAATAATATTGAATCCAACCAAACAAATGTCACCAAGACACATTTGTCCATTATTTTGATGTGTGATGTGAACATTAGATAAGGTGTATCTGTATTTATGTTATTTTATGCATTGATCTGCTGCTACATGATTGGCTAATTAAATAAATGCAAAATAGATGTAAAAGGCTATAGGTGTTCTATTAAAGAGGCCATTGGGTGTATGTACAACATGACTTATTGTTAGTTTATCTTTCTTATTTTTTGGTGTACAGGTGAAGATCTGGTTTCAGAACAGAAGGATGAAGTGGAGGAACTCCAAGGAGCGTGAGCTGTTGTCATCCGGAGGTTGCAGGGAACAGACGCTGCCAACAAGGACAAACCCTCACCCTGACCTGAGTGATGTGCAGGATAAACCATTACACCATGAGGAAGAGGATGAAGTGGATGGACTGAGAAGTGTACACACTACAGATTTATGCCGTTCACCAAAATCTCAGTGCTCACACCTTAGCATGTCTTCACCATTGAGCAAACACTCAGACTCTTCTGACTCAGAGGATGAGATCATGGTTTCGTAACCTTTATCAAAAAGTATGTGTGTGCTTATTGGATCTTGTTATCAGCACTCGCTTAAACCTTCTTGCTGTGTTACACAGCGGTTTTGGAACTGTACAGTTTTGTACAAATATTTTTGTATGGATATTTTATACCAAGAATTTTAAGTTACATACACTTATATTGCATATAGATATTTTTATTAAAAGCTGTAGATTTGTTTATAATTTATATGAATGCAGTTGTGTCTCAGTGTATGCATATTTGTATGTTTATGTTTTTTGTACAAAAAAAAGTAAATAAATTGTAACATTAAACTAAGATCTTTTTGTGATCACTGTTCAATTATTAAATAGGTGTAGATTACAAAATGAATTACAAATTGAAGACCAAATCAGCATAAAGCACTCATTGGAGATTATGAACGAGTGAAATAACACAAAACACAGAAATGGCTCTACACTTAAAGATATGTTTTTGCAACACATTTTTTCCCTAAATTTACATTTGCTGTTTTGGGCTTATGTTTTAATACAAAGCGACAGAATTTAGGACAGAATTTAGAACAGAATTGAGCAGCAGAGGAATACAGACCGAATTGATGGGACTGAGACTTGAACTTGACCATCTCATAACATCCTGACTCTAAACCTTAACCCTACCCATACCCCTCTATAATACCTTTTACTCTAAACTTACCATAATAATATTATTATATATTCTCCAACATTGCAAACACAAAGATCGCTCACAAAATCACACAAAACGTGCGGGGTGTAGTTCGTTTTTACAAAAAGCTAACCAGTGTCAACATTAAATTCTCGAGTCATTTCACTCTGACACACAGCTCTGAAAAGTATCCTACACCTGTAGCATCTGTAAGACTTGATTTTTCCACCACTTCCACAAGTTTTTCTGCAGCTGCACAGTGCCGTCTCACTACCGTATTTTCGCGTATATAAGACGCACCCTGGGTGAGGGGTATGTAAAACTTTCTATAAGAAGCATCTTATATACGCGAAAATACGGTAGTGAGATGGTGACGTGGCAAAAGCCGGCGATTGGTCATGCAGATAGAGATAACCGACGTTAAGTGGCAAATTTGCCCCCCTTGTGCTCGAGATATTAGGGTTCGTCGACATAAAAGAATCAACATAACCAATGAGAAAATGCTAAGACAGAGCGAGAATTTGGCGGTTCCACTTCAAAAACGTCAACTTAATAGGGTTGGCAAGTTAACCGAGGTCAAGATAAGTGGGTTCGACTGTAAGCACAACCCAGACTCTAAATTTTTAAACTGTGAATCCAAAATGTAAAATAGCAAAGCTAGATATGTTAAAGAAGACTTTAACATATCCTGTGATTTCCAGCAAATCTGGCCACCAAGCAGGATGTGCCAGGGCCACACTAAAGGGCCAGAGGTGGGAAGTAACAAAGTATTGTACTTTACTCAAGTAGATATTTCTGTTATCAGTACTTCACTATTTATTTTTCAGACAACCTTTTACTTTTACTCATTACATTTTTACACAAATAACTGTACATTCTCCTTCTTATATTTTCAAATCAGGCTTGTTACTCAAGTTTTAATCTATTTGGTGAAATGTCAATATTTTTTTCCTTCTCATTGCACAATGTTTTCAGCCCATAAACCGATTTCCTGTCATTGTGCTGCATTTTTAATCTACCACTGGTGTATCATTTCCTGGCTTTTACACACCACAGATGTAGGCTAGTTTATGAAACTAACAATGAGCGAGACAGAAGGCCACAAAAATTATGGGGATAAAATGGATGAGAGAGTCAGCGATGTAAACATGACTGAGAACAGAGAAGAGACATTCCTGATCATCATCTTTTCTTTGCTTGTGTTTTATATGGTAGATGTTCAGCCAGGATACATTTATTAGGTAACAACATTTTTATTTCGTTTTGCATTAATATATTAATTAAAGCTGTCAAAATTAGTTTTAATGGCACTAACGTGTGAGTAATGCAGCTGCATATAAAATAGCTTCAGTGCAACATACGTTTATTCACAACGTCCTTTCTTTACTCAGATATAAAAAATAAATAAATAAACTACACTGAAAATGTATTTTAATCAGTAAATATTTGTTTTACTGATGTGCCAAGTTTCAAATCAGCACCAAAATCCACCATAAAGCACACAATGAATCCTCTGAAGTTGTTTTGTTAATTTTTTACCTCCTAATGCTAAAATTAACTTCATTTATTTGTACACACTCATAATAACAAATCACTGTGCTTTTGTAAATTTAAGAAAACAGACAGGGGGCACTCTCTTCCAGCTTTGTCATCTCTCTTCACAAACAAATAAATAAAACAACCTGAATCTCAGTGAATACTTGCCTCACAGACATAACTGAAAAGTCTACTTTTAAATAAACTAATTCAAATCAAATACAAATATTCTACAATTATGTAATGTAATGTAATGTAATGTATGAAAGTTAGAAGAGGTACAGTTTCTCCAGTATCACCTCATTAACCGTCCGTGTGGAAACATAGCAAAGGTTTCATTTGGTGTCCTGATCATTTATGTAATTTAAAATACCATATTTACTTTAAAACATTAACAAAACTATTCTGTCTTCATGCACTGTGTTGAGTTTGGTTTCACAAATAATAAACATACATTTAAATAAAGCATCAATATTTGTCCATGTTGTTTAGAGTATAAAAATGTATTGATTAAAAGTACATTTAGAACAAATAAAAATGTGAGATTAAGTTGCGATTAATCACAAGTTAACTCATGACACTCATGCGATTAATCGTGATTAAATATTTGAATCAATTCACAACCATAATATCAATATGACGTGACATCCAGTTTCCAGCATGACACTAAAACAGGTAGTAGTAATGGTTACTTTTTATCCCAGTCGTTAGAGTTGCCAGTGCACTCTAAGTGCTGTTCACAAGCCCGGATGAATCGGGAGGGTTGCGTTAGAAAGGGCATCCAGTGTAAAACATGTGCCAAATCAAATATGTGGATCACAAACCAGAATCGGTTGAGGCCCGTGGAGCATAGGGTGATGTATAAGAGTGGTGGAAGGTGCACACAGGTAGACTATATTCTATATAGGAAATGCAACCTGAAGGAGATTGGAGACTGTAAGGGGTTGGCAGGGGACAGTGTAGCTAGACAGCATCGGATGGTGGTCTGTAGTATGGTTTTGGAGGTGAAGAGTAGGAGAGTAAGGACTGAAAGAAGTATAAGATGGTGGAAACTGAAGAAGGAAGACAACTACTGAAGAAGTGAGGAAGACATCTAGAAAGGTACTTGGTGTGACATCTGGAGAAAGAAAGGAAGGCAGAGACATGGTGGTGGAATAAGGAAGTGTCAGGGAAGCATAAGGAGAAAGAGGTTGGCAAAACAGAATTGGGATTGGCAGAGAGATGAGAAAAGTAGGAAGGAGGAAGACTGTAGTGTGAGATTCAGGGAAGAGGTCAAACAGGGGCTCGGTGGTGGTGAAGAGGTGCTGGATGATTGTGAAACTACTGCAGAAGTGATAAGGGAGACAGCTAAGAAAGTACTTGGTGTGACATCTGGAAATAAAAAGGAAGAAAAGGAGATGTGGTGGTGGAATGAGGAAGTGCAGGAAAGAGGGTGGCGAAAGATGATTGGGATCGGCAGAGAGATGAGAAAAGTAGGCAGGAGTAAAGGGAGATGTGGCAGTAGGTAAAGAGGGATGTGTCGAAAGCCAAGGAAAAGGCATATGAGTAGCTGTATGTGAAGTTGGACACTAAGGCAGGAGAAGAGGATTTGATGAGAAGAGGATTTGATCAATTTGATAAAATTGATCAGTCACACAATGACGTTATGGGAAAGAGTAGTGGAAGCCGGGCTGAGAGAAGAGGTGACCATCTGTGAGCAACAGTATGGTATTATGCTGGGGAAGAGCACCACAGATGCATTGTTTGATTTGAGAATGTTGATGTGACCATCTCAAAGACCATGACTACACGCTCCAACCAGAAGCCGCGGATGACTGCAAAAGTGCGTACGCTGCTGAAACAAAGAGACTCTGCCTTCAGAGCAGGGGACAAGACAGCCTTAAGAACAGCAAAGGCTAAACTGACCACTTCCAGGACAGTGGAGACACCCGGCACATGTGGTAGAGCATCCAGGCGATCACGAACTACAAGACAACATCACCTGCTCGTGACCGTGACACCTCCCTCCCAGATGTTCTGAATGACTTATATACCCGGTTTGAGGTACAGAACAACGTGAAGGAGAGAAAGACCACCCCTCATCCCAGTGACCAGGTGCTCTGTCTAACCACAGCTGAAGTGAGGAAAACTCTATGCGTTAACCCACGGAAGTCTGCTGGACCAGACAACATTCCTGGAAAAGTGTTCAGGGACTGTGGAGAACAGCTAGCGGATGTCTTTACAGACATCTTCAACATCTCCCTGAGCAGCAACGTTGTTCCTACGTGCCTTAAGACAACAACCATTGTTCCCTTGCCGAAGAAGTCTACTGTCTCCTGCCTCAATTACTATCGTCCCGTCGCGCTCACACCCATTGTGATGAAGTGCTTCGAGAGGCTCATCATGAGGCACATTAATACACAGCTTCCACCCTCCCTGGACCCCATGCAGTTTGCATATCAACCAAAACGCTCCACGGACGATGCCATCTCCACAACCCTCCATTTGGCCCTCACTCACCTGGACAACAAGGACTCATATGTACGAATGCTGTTCATTGACTTCAGCTCAGCATTCAACACAATCATCCCTCAGCACCTGATTTAGAAGTTGAGCTTACTGGGCCTGAACACCTGGATGCAACTGGATCCTGGATTTCCTGACTGGGAGACTTCAGTCAGTCCGGATTGGGAACAGCCTCTCCAGCACCACCACACAGAGCACTGGGGCCCCTCAGAGCTGTGTGCTCAGCCCACTGCTGTTCACTCTGCTGACTCACGACTGTGTAGCAATGCACAGCTCAAACCACATTGTCAAGTTTGCCGATGACATGACCGTGGTGGGTCTCATCAGCAAGAATGACGAGTCAGCTTACAGAGAGGAGGTGCACCATTTAACAGCCTGGTGTGGAGCCAACAACCTGTCTCTGAACATTGACAAAACCAAAGAGATGGTTGTGGACTTCAGGAGAGCACAGGGTGGCCATTCTCCACTGATCATCAATGGATTCTCAGTGGAGATCGTCAAGAGCACCAAATTCCTTGGTGTTCATCTGACAGATAACCTCACCTGGTCACTCAACACCAGCTCCATCACCAAGAAAACCCCTTCCTGAGAAGGCTAAGGAAAGCTCATCTCCCTCCCCCGATCCTGACCATGTTCTACAGAGGGACTATTGAGAGCATCCTGAGCAGCTGCATCACTGCCCGGTTTGGGAACTGAACTGTCTCGGATCGCAAGACCCTACAGAGGAACAAGACACCTAGGTGTTCACATCACACAGGACCTTTCTTGGTCCTGTCATACCAACACCCTGGTGAAGAAGGCCCGGCAGCGTCTGTACCATCTGAGACGCTTCTGAGAGGCTTCTCAATACACAAAACTGAAATCTAACTCTCACACACAAACCACACACACGCACACAAATGACTGTGTGCACACAAATGAAAGTGTGTTAAGTACAACCTGAACTTAACACACACTCATTACTCATCTCAATCCGTTCCACCATCATTTAATTATTATTATTTATACTTGACCGTATTACACTGTTTACATGCTGTTTTTTGCACCTCTTAACTGCTGCTACTGCTGTTTTTTGCACTGCATTGTGTTTGTTTATATTTACTCTTGGTTATAGTTTTTATAGTTCTCTTTGCACAGTACTGTATATTCAGAGTATACAGTAGGTTTACTGTTCGGCATTGTCTTGTGTTGTCTTGTGCACTCGATGCACTTTATGTAGCTTTGTGTTGTGTTGTAGCTCTATGTTGTTTAGTGTAGCACCAGGGTTCTGGAAACGTCTAATTTTACTGTGTACTGTGTATCACTGTGTATAGTTGAAATGAGACTAAAAGCCTCTTGACTCGACTTGATTTGACTTGACCTTGACTAGTGTATTAGAGGGACAGTGCATGTAGGACTTTTTGGAGGGGAGGCATGATTGAGATGGTTTGGACATGTGCAGAGGAGGGACATGGCGTATATCGGTAGGAGAATGCTGAGGATAGAGCCACTAGGAAGGAGGAAAAGAGGAAGGCCAAGGAGTAGGTTTATGGATGTGGGGAGGGAAGACATGCAGGTAGTTGGTTTGAAAGAGGTAGATGTAAAGGACAGAGTAGTATGGAGATGGGTGATCCGCTGTGGCGACCCCTAATGGAAGAAGCCGAAAGAAGAAGAAGAGTTAATCAAATTCGTAATTAAAAAATGTAAAAAATAAAACAAATAAAAAAATTAATTTAAATAAAAAAACTTTAATATATGTAAATAAGTATTTAGACCCTATCAAACAACACTTGAAAAACCTTGACTGGATTCTACCTGAGGAAAAGTTTATTGATTGGACATGATTTGGAAAGCCACACACCTATAGAAGGCCTCACAGCTGACAATGCATTTCAATGCAAAAGCCACAAGCCATGAGGTAAAAGGAACTGCCTGCAGAGCTCAGATACATGATTGTTGAAAGGCACAGATCTTGGGAAGGCTACAAAAAAGTACTGCTGCACTAAATGATTCCCAAGAGCACAGTGGCCTCCAAAATTCTTAAATTGAAGAAGTGTGACTTTCCTCAGAGCTGGTCGCCAGGCCAAACAAAGCAATCAGGGAATAAGGGCCTTAATAAGAAAGGTAATCAAGAAACTGATTATTAATAGATACACAATAATGTGTTATAAAGTACATTTTATTCATCCAAATACAGGATTAAAAAAAATTATAATCAGATCATGTACACAGCAAATAAACATTCAATAATGACAATTAAGTTAAAACATGTCCCGAGTCTGTGCTTGAACTGACTTACATCCAACTTTATAAAATGTAGGCACATTATAATTTGAGAATTATTCACAAAAATATATACACACTGTACAATCTAAATTTATATAAATACACACACATGCACACACACACACACACACACACACACACAAAAAAACACACTTGGCAGTGCTGATACAATATTTGGCTTCTATTTCAAATGTGAATGATGTTGCATAGGATCAAGATGCTGAAGGTAGGTAAGATTATTAACAAAAAACTGAACAAAATTACCATGGAGGAAATTCATGAGGAATTCAAACAAAACCATAATTAATTCCTGATATCAAGTGTTAACTGTCAGTTAAATGTCCACAATTGTTTCTTCTGTCATTTCATTTATTAGCTCTTCCTAAAAGTCTATTTTTGTATTTGATCTTTTCCCTGAAGTTCACTTTATAATATTTCCGTAGGTGTATGTACAAAAAACATAATTTATTTTTACATGGCAATTTCCCTTCCTTCCTTTGTCTCTCAGAACAGCATAAAGAGATACAAAAATGGAGAAAATAATGGCATCTGCTAGTAAAAAGCTGTAAAAAGAATTTCAAAAAAGGTCAAAGAAATGTTACTGTTCATGACAAGACTAGCTATAGAAGAGGCAAACAGATTAACAAAACTTGTGTTAGCTCTTTGATTACAGTGCATACTTAGTTAGATAAAGCTGCCTCAGTGTTCATAGGGAATAATTAGGAATAGTAATGTTTAAGATAAACCATCATACTCATATTCAAAACAAAAGACGCTCATGTACAATTACTTGTGTAACTTATTTGTTTCATGCCAGACAGGTACAAGATTTATCTGCACACTAAAACCTAAAATACTGCTACAGATTCTAGTGCAACTGAGCATGGCTAACTTATATAAAATAAACTGAATGGGTATAGGGGAATGGTAGGGGCTAATTTGGCCCCAACATGATGATGGACTATCCTGCTGTATGCTAAATAGATGGGGATAACCTGCTATAAAATAAATTGATGGTGCTAACCTGCTGCCACAAGAATGGGTGGGGCTAACTTGCTGTAAAATTAATGCATAAGTTTATTATATGAGCTTTGACATTGAAGAAACATGAAATGTAAAATTGGCTGTTTTCTTTGCAGTTTAGGTTCCATAAACAGATCCATAAGCAGAGAGAATGCAAGAAGTAGATTTTTTAACTTTAACAATGTTTACAAACTATATTAAGCTCTTTAATTTTAGAAAAACCAGAGAACATTTAGGATTCCACAATGTAGACTCTTTAAGTCACTTCCCTTCACAGTGGTACAGCATGGAAGATAAGGCCAAAGTAAAGTTGTGGACAACTGATGAGGTATAAATACGCCCATAAGCGCACGCTATTTTACTCAACATTGTGCAGCTCCTTCAAAGAACCCAACAAAGTCTCACAGGGTTTTGTGCCAAATGTTTTTCATTTTTCATCTGCGTTTCATAAGTAACATGATGAATTATCAAAATGATAAAGCCACTCTGAGCTGCTTAGACAAGCAGTGTGAAGCCCTTTTGCTTGAGAAGTGGAAAGTTCTGGATAAGAACACAGTGCCCCTCAGGCTCCCATTGCAAGATGCAGTAAGGCACTGGGTATTGAGCACCGAAATGAGGGATGAAAAAGTTGAGAAGAAGGGTGTTCTTCAGTGACTGAGTGCAAGTCAGGTCCGCTGGACACGTCTCTCTTTTCAAAAAAGGAAAACCTCCATGCTGGTGAGGTACTGATCATGCAAATGATTACACAAGGACAGAATTTCACATTGTCCTCCGGAAACTCTCCCAGAATGAAAAATCCGTTGCCTTTACGTTGACGGCCAGCATCAGAATACACTTATGTGAGCCAGTGTCATGTGTGTCCAGACATTAACAGTAGTGAAGAGCACAAAATCAATAGCACCATCTTGTCAACAAAACATAATATGGGAGAAAAAAATAGCGAGGTTTAGTTTTGATATTTCTCTAAAACCAATTTTAGGGATGAGCAAAACTATTAAATTAAGATATTAACTAAAGCTTTAAAACATTATTATTATTGTAATCATTATTATTATTAGGATTATCATTATTAGATATTAGATGAAAGTGTATTATAGTGAGGTAAAGATTCTGGAAAATCTCTTGTTAGATGACATCCTTCACAGCAGATGGTTAGAATATGAGGAATAAGTAGTGCAGTCTCTTTTTTTTTTTTTTTTTCTTCTTCTGTTTCGGTTTTGCAATCTAAATTTGTAACTTGACACACAGCAAGTTAAACTGTGAATTGTATAGTTTCTGCATCAGCAGCTTGATCGGTGCTGCCTAGGCATGAGGAAACATTCAAAGGAACTTTGCAAATAAAAGTAAGCATCAGAGTGTTGACTCCAGTGATGAGTCAAGGATGTCATCATGGTGACCATTACTGTTAGAGTCGCTGTCATAACTCTGAGTGCTGGAGCAGTTTGCTGCCTCCTTTAGACGCATCAGCATGTTCATCTGAAAGAGGGGAGAGGAACACACTCTGTTTATCTGTCTGCATCTGTGTCACTGTGTGTGTGTGTGTGTGTGTGTGTGTGAGTGTGTGTGTGTGTGTGTGTGTGTGTGTGTCTTTCTCACCAGTGGATCAGCATCACTGTCGCTCTGGGTGTTCTGTTTATTAGCACCCTCTTTCAAGGTGGAGCCTCCATCCAAACCCACATCCTCTGGGCGGAGTTTTAGCAGAGCAGGCCAATCAGGATGCTGAGAGCTTGATCGCCATGGAAATGTGTCCATCACCCAACGAGCAGGATCCTCCCATGCAGCTCTACGTCCATAAAGCTGTTGGGGGAAAGAGAATTAAACACAAAATCTCTGAATTTCATAAACATAAAAAAAAGATCTACATTCATTATTTATGCAAATAAAGTGAAGAAAAATTACATAAAAGGTCAGAAAACAGTTATGTTTATATTTGCTCAAAAACATCTGTCACATTGACTTTTATTAGAATTTAAATCAACAGTACAGATTACAAACCCAAACTTACACAGTCACAATACAAAAACAATAAATATCAGGTGGAATCCAATTGGTCTGATGGACAGAATAATTAGTCCTAATATCTGAGATAAATATTACCTGTAAACCCTCTCTGACAGCTTCCAGTATGTATGGGATGATGCTGTAATTCCACAGGTCTGTAAACCAAATGCGTGACCCATCTACATCCATCGGACATGAAAGGAACAAACGTGGCCCTGCAGCAAACACACAAACACACACATTTATAACAGTTCAGTAAGGTATAATTTTACCTGCAGAACACACTGAAGACTTTCTTACCAATAGTAACATCTGAGGAGCTGTGAGCCTCAAGGAAGCAGTTGAGATGATGCCAAACACGAGGAATCCACTCAGTGATCTTCACCAGTGCTGGATTACGTGTCCGGCTGCTGATTTCTGTCTCAATAAGCTTCCTCCTCAGAAAACGGCCCAGAAAGCCCTTTACTGGTTCTGTGTGATTTGCACACAAAACCCACCTGCAGAACATTTGAGTACTTAATGTTTTGTTGTTTTGTTTTTGTGGGTCTGTTGTGACTCTCAGCATAAGAGGCATGCAAATGAAACAAACCTCTGCCTAAGAAACATACACAAATCCCATTTGTCCACAAATATTATAAGGCCTCCAAAAGACTGACTCACTACGATTTCCTGGCTCAGGAACTGCAAGCATGAAGTGCATTTGTGGAACTAATAACACTCACTGGTTTGTAATAAATCTTGCCCCTTTCACTTGACTTCATGTAACTGCACATTAATAATATTATAATATTATTATAATTAAAATAATTATTATATTATAATAATGATTATAAGTAAAAAAAACAAAACAAAACAATACATTAAATAATGAAGTTTAATTAAAAGTGTAAAATGTGCAATTTTTCACAAGTATATATGTATATGTATGTGTGTATATATATATATATATATATATATATATATATATATATATATATATATATATATATATATATATATATATACATACATACATACATACATACATATATATATATATATATATATACAGTATATTAAAAGAATGACCTGGGTATTAAACTGTTAAACTTCAACTGAAGCTGGACAAATTTACAATTAAAATAAACAAACGTATACATTCTTTGAGAACTGCTTTAATTATGAAAAGATACTTAGAGACAATATTCATTATCAGAAGCGCTATACAAATAAAAATGTAATGAATTAAATTGAATCGAACTGTTACACTGCCATCTACTGGTGATTCATATTAATGGCATTTAGCAGACACTTTTACCGGGCCTTAATTACAGTAGTGCTTTTGGAGGCTCTATTAAAAACACATTTTCATGCTTCCTTACGAAGACATAGACTGAGGTCCTATTAGTACTCATGATCATAATATAGAAACACTGTGTGTGAGTTTTGATAAGATCTGATACAACTTTAAGCAACACCAGGAACTAAGCAGCACCATGTCATCAATACCACACAATATGTATAATAAATATATCCTCACAACCTGATATACACACTGTCCCAAATATGTATAATCACACTGATTTGTCACCTGAAGTTATGATGAAGCTGCAGATTGGGAGATGAAGATGTGGTCTGACTCATGGTGCCGATGATGTATGGGCTGGAGAACAGACACAGAAGCTGATTAGCATGTATTATATACAAATATTAAAAACCATTCTGACACTTGTCTGTAGTAATAAAATAAACTTTTATGAGAAAAATCTTTTGAACGGAACCTTTTATTAATTGTACATGTTTTTTTATATTTCCTTTTGTGATTGCTTATTTTCTGTCTCATTTGATTAACTTTGGAGATAAGGAATGTTGGGGATTTAAGCAATTAAGAATATACTGTTTATATTCAGACAGAATAGATTATGTTATCAATGATCAAATACAAACAGAGATGGGGCAGGATTTAGGTCTTTTTTATAAAAACAAATCGGGTCAAAAATATGTTAATGTGGCATGAGGTGTGCAAAATACTCTATGCTTTGACCTATTCTATAACTATACTCCACATTTACCACTATCTGTGTGTGTGTGTGTGTGTGTGTGTGTGTGTGTGTGTGTGTGTGTGTGTGTGTGTGTGTGTGTGTTTCTTACTAGTGCTGGCGAGTTTGGGTAAGCAGGCCATTAAATATCTCTCCCAAAGAGCTGATATGATGCAAGTTGTCCAGTATGATGACTAAAGGAGCTTCATGCTGATCCTCACTGCACTGTTCCATTACAGCCAACAAATACTGACGCAGCTCCTACACAGTGTTCGAGAGTGGGATTTACACAGAGAGATAGGGAAGAGAGTGGGGTATAAACAGAAAGATGGACAGAAAGAGGTATATAGAAAGAGAGAAGAAGAAGAAATTAACTCTACAGAGCAGTTTTAGAGTTTCACTTAAACTGAACTTCATTAAACAGAAATGTATATTTAAGGTGGCCTGTGAAATCGCTTGTGTTCTTACCTTGCTAGACTTGTGATCTACATTGAAGGTGGCAATGGCAGTGTGTGTATCAATGCGTCCCTCCAGAAGTGTAAGGTGCTCGGCCATACGGTGTGCCAGGTATGTTTTTCCCGTGCCACTTGGACCTGCAGAACAGTTAATGTTGCACTGGTTGCATAACACATAAAGACTGTCATTGCCTCATGTAGGGAAAAAAATTACATTTCATTACAAATTAAAGCTGTTTTTATTTCCACTATATAACTGTATTTTATAATGATAATAAATACAGTATAAAGGGTTTAGATCTGTTGCTTTCCATATGTTGTCTCTAAAAATATGAACAATTTTAAATGATAATTTACAATTATATAGCTAGATTACTGAATATTACAGATTTTGGACAGATTATACACTGAAATGAAAACGATGGAGTGTGTCAATCTTACACAGTCACTGGTCTGATAATAATTGTCACAAAACTATAGTTTTGTACTGTATTATATTGTATAGTATAGTACAGTATTATACAGTGTGCTTTGGCTGACTTTAGTATGGTATTTTATAATACAGTGGCAATTATAAAGATAGTATGCAACACACCAGACAGAATGAGACGACGATGTTCCTGCAGCAGTGACACATAGCGCTGCAGCACAGGCTTCGGGATCAACATGTCAAACACAAGAGAGTCAGTTGACTGGGAGCTCACACCTGTATAAACACACAAACACACACACACACACACACACACACACACACACACACACACACACACACACACACACACACACAATTTTTTTTTTAAATATCAGCAGAACCAACTGCTCCTTATAGTTTTATTTTTGAGGGTTGATGTGTCTGTTGGGGCTATGTATGTTTCTGTGTACCTTTCAGTGAAATATTTATCGTGTTATTTTCTCCAACTAAGTATCCACAGGGAAGTAGTTCTGGTGTTTCTGTTTTGCATGGCCTGATCAACTCCCCAATCCGATATGCCTCCACGCTGTCAGAGCTCAGGCCCAGATGACTGACTGGATCTACATGTCTGATGTATTCCTACACAACATGACAAAATTAATGACTAATGTGGATTTGCTTCTCAAGGTCAGCTTTGTTAGATCTTAAAGAGGAAAATAGCTCACAACACAATAAAATTAAAATCTATACATCTGTAATTGTATTATCAATTTTGTCTAGCATAGACTTAGATTTTTATTTTAACCCCGCAATCTTTGCAACCCTGACTCTCCAAATCTGGCCCCAGCTGTAAGTATTTGGAGTTGACTTACATGCACATTGTGAAGATTTAATAATGAAATCCACATTCACAATTGTATTTAAAATATAGTTGACTATTTATTTAATGTTTATTTAACTATTTGCTAACTTATATTAGTCCCAACATTATATTAATTGTCTTATTTTACTGTGGTTGACAGCAAAGGAGCAAAAAATACAATGACATTTGGGTCTGCTTTTTCTAACCTTTGATATTTTCATGTTTGATCTCCTTAACTTTAAAGATGACAATCTGAACACACCGTAAAATCTCTAAAAGCTTTAAATCAAAGCAAACGTTGATATGAACTGAAGGCAGGCCATTTTAATAATTGGAATGATCTAACCAAGTAACATTTAAACTTAATTAAACCAACTCAGTGTTAGCATAAATTTAACATAAAATTAAGGATAGGAAAGCTCATGTGATGTAAGCTTTACTTTAAATAGGCGTTTCACTACTCCGTCCAAAACGTCCCATTTGGTTTTCCCGCTAACTCCAATACAGCCAATCAGGAAGTCCTGTGCTCTGCAATCCTAAAACACACAAAAATGTCCAAAATCACACAACAAATACAATTTTTGTCTAAACCTTTTGGACTAAATGGAATTTCCAACAGATGTATACAGATAAGTAAACTGTACTTACAGTTTATGCTTTGGAATATTGCTCCTTCAGGCATGTCCTAATACTGTATGTGTAAACTATTTCCTAGCATCCTGGTTCTCAGAGATCAAGGTTATAATGACTAAAAGTGCCAAATTGAAGCAAGTGTTGTTGTTCTCATTCTGGCCTGCATAGCTATTATACATTTCTAGGATTATAAACTCAGACCACTAGTAAACAAAGTCACAGCCTAATACTACCAGGATACTGTCTTTACCACTTACTGAAGTTAGAGTTATGATTATGTGTATTTTAAGAAAACAACTTATTTAATTATTTATGGAACAAGATTAAAGGCAAACCTCTCTCCTAGGAGCATCTTCCCCCCGTAAAGTGACAATGATCTTTACATGTTGGCCATCTTTATGAAAACTGCCATCTCCTCCAGAATCATCCATCAGAATATCTATAGTGGAAAAGATTTTCTGTAAATATGACAATCGCTCATAGCAATTTACAATATGCTGCTTTCTTTTTTTTTTTCTGGAAATGTTTTTTTTTTTTTTATATATATAAATATTATCTACCGGTAATAACAGATAAAGTTAAAACAGATCTTGGTAAAATTTTTACCAAAGCTTGTGGACTTGTGGAGATTTTGTTGTGCGAATTCTGTTGTTGAAGTTGTGTTGGAACTTGGGGTGATTAACGCTCGGCCACCGTTTGCCTGATTCTCCATCTTTAAATGATCATTTTCCGCTTTCAGCTTCTCAATCTCAGTCTATACCAACACACACACACACACACACACACACACACACACACACACACACACACACACACAAAGTCACACAAACACAAAAACACACACACCATTTGTTATTAAAACCTTCTAGTTTTTCGTTATACATTTTTATTGCCTGCAATGCATTATGGTTAATACATACAAAGTGAGTCACAATACCACTACTGTACATCAAACATGAAAGAAAAAAAAAAAAGCAAAGAAAAATACATTTTGGTCTGTTCTGTTATTTGGAATACTACAAAGAACAGTAACAGATTTAGGACAAATCCAATGTAGAACTCATATTATTTTTACCTGCATCCTATTCATGGCCTCTCGTAATTGATCAAGTTGGTGGGCAGAGCTCAGTGCTTCTAACCGGATGTCCGTTAACTTCATTTCTTTCTCTCTTAACTCACTTCGAAGCTGCATTACAGTCTCTGCCTCTCCATCAAAACCCTCTGGCAGCCTGCAATTAATAATAAACACATCTTTGATTATTCATATCATAAACAGCTTTAGCATTGTATAGGCAAAAAAAGTATTAATCAGTAATGCAGTAGTGCTGAGAAAAAAGTTGTTGGACTCCACACACACACACACACACACACACACACACACACACACACACACACACACACACACACACACACCAACATACAGTGAGTTGGAGTTCCTGAGCATTGGTGTGGAGCTGCTGGATCCATTATGAGGGAGTTTAGGAGACGAAGGAAGCGAGTCGTTCATTTCCTCAATGTCTGAATGGGACGAGGCAGATTTGGGAGACTTCTTCTTTGTGAACGCCTGTTTAAAGGAGCTGCGCAACTGAAAAACAGAGACGGGGAAAAAAACGTAAACAGAACAGTTGAAAACGAAACAGTTAAAACGATCAAGCACTGTGTAGAGTGCAGCGGGGTAAAAAAGAGTGGAGAAAAAGACAAAATAAAGAAAACCAAATGCAAATGAGAGCAAATAGGTTAATTTATTACTAGAGTAAAATGCATTTTTAAATAGCCGTGTTTGTCTTCACCAACATACAAGTAAATAAATAAAAACTATTGTCCCCAGAGCTACACTTTTGATGTGACTGATTACTGTCCAAATACACACAGCTCTAAGATAACCATGCATTAATTGTACTGTTGGCAAAACATCCCATTTTTGTTAGCATTTGAACATTACACCATTGTCCCCTGCCATCTGTACAGTGTAACACCCCTCACATTTCAGCAACCATTTTAGTATATATTCTCGAGTCAGGCCAACAGAGCATTTTTACAGCGGATTATGTAAACTGTCTTCTTTTCAACATATTTTTGCTTAGGCATGCTTAGGAAAAATAATAAAATATTTCTAGAAATAGTCTATAGAAATATACAGTGCATCTAAAAAGTATTCACAGTGCTTCACTTTTCCACATTTTGCTAATGTTACAGCTTTTTCTTCCTCTTCTTCTTCATTCAGCTGCTCCCTCCTTGGCCTTCCTCTTTTCCTCCTTCCTGGCAGCTCCATCCTCAGCATTCTCCTACCGACATACCCCATGTCCCTCCTCTGCACATGTCCAAACCATCTCAATCTTGCCTCCCTCACCGTGTCTCCAAAACATCCTACATGTGCTGTCCCTCTAATAAACTCAATTCTAATCCTGTCCATCCTCGTCACTCCCAACAAAAATCTTAACATCTTCAGCTCTGCTACCTCCAGCTCCACCTCCTGTCTTTTACTCAATTCCACTGTCTCTAAACCATACAACATAGCAGGTCTCACCACAGTCCTATAAACTTTCAAATCGAATCAAATTTCCCATACAGTGAGGAAAATAAGTATTTGAACACCCTGCTATTTTGCAAGTTCTCCCACTTAGAAATCATGGAGTGGTCTGAAATTGTCATCGTAGGTGCATGTCCACTGTGAGAGACATAATCTAAAAAAAAAATCCAGAAATCACAATGTATGATTTTTTAACTATTTATTTGTATGATACAGCTGCAAATAAGTATTTGAACACCTGAGAAAGTCAATGTTAATATTAGGTACAGTAGCCTTTGTTTGCAATTACAGAGGTCAAACGTTTCCTGTAGTTTTTCACCAGGTTTGCACACACTGCAGGAGGGATTTTGGCCCACTCCTCCACACAGATCATCTCTAGATCAGTCAGGTTTCTGGCCTGTCGCTGAGAAACACAGAGTTTGAGCTCCCTCCAAAGATTCTCTATTGGGTTTAGGTCTGGAGACTGGCTAGGCCACGCCAGAACCTTGATATACTTCTTACAGAGCCACTCCTTGGTTATCCTGGCTGTGTGCTTCGGGTCATTGTCATGTTGGAAGACCCAGCCTCGACCCATCTTCAATGCTCTAACTGAGGGAAGGAGGTTGTTCCCCAAAATCTCGCAATACATGGCCCCGGTCATCCTCTCCTTAATACAGTGCAGTCGCCCTGTCCCATGTGCAGAAAAACACCCCCAAAGCATGATGCTACCACCCCATGCTTCACAGTAGGGATGGTGTTCTTGGATGGTACTCATCATTCTTCTTCCTCCAAACACGTTTAGTGGAATTATGACCCAAAAGTTCTATTTTGGTCTCATCTGACCACATGACTTTCTCCCATGACTCCTCTGGATCATCCAAATGGTCATTGGCAAACTTAAGACGTGCCTGGACATGTGCTGGTTTAAGCAGGGGGACCTTCCGTGCCATGCATGATTTCAAACCATGACGCCTTAGTGTATTACCAACAGTAACCTTGGAAACGGTGGTCCCAGCTCTTTTCAGGTCATTGACCAGCTCCTCCTGTAGTTCTGGGCTGATTTCTCACCTTCCTTAGGATCATTGAGACCCCACGAGGTGAGATCTTGCATGGAGCCCCAGTCCAAGGGAGATTGACAGTAATGTTTAGCTTCTTCCATTTTCTAATAATTGGTCCAACAGTGGACCTTTTTTCACCAAGCTGCTTGGCAATTTCCTGTAGCCCTTTCCAGCCTTGTGGAGGTGTACAATTTTGTCTCTAGTGTCTTTGGACAGCTATTTGGTCTTGGCCATGTTAGTAGTTGGATTCTTACTGATTGTATGGGGTGGACAGGTGTCTTTATGCAGCTAACAACCTCAAACAGGTGCATCTAATTTAGGATAATAAATGGATTGGAGGTGGACATTTTAAAGGCAGACTAACAGGTCTTTGATGGTCAGAATTCTAGCTGATAGACAGGTGTTCAAATACTTATTTGCAGATGTATCATACAAATAAATCGTTTAAAAATCATATATTGTGATTTCTGGATTTTTTTTTTGATTATGTCTCTCACAGTGGACATGCACCTATGATGACAATGTCAGACCCCTCCATGATTTCTAAGTGGGAGAACTTGCAAAATAGCAGGGTGTTCAAATACTTATTTTCCTCACTGTACATACAGAGTACGACATGCAGTGAAATGCTTTTTACGACTGCCCGGCATTCAAGCATAAAAAGGAATGGAATGTAAAGGGAATGGAATGAGGAAAAAAAAAAACAAGAAAAAAAAGGTGGATAAATAAAAAGTATAAACTATATAAAATGAATAGATATAAAAATATATGAAGATATAAGTGAAAATATGTGTATATGCATAGATGTGTATAACAGTAAAAATTTAAGTGATTAACGTGATTGTCTATAGTGTCCATGTGCAGTATGGTGTGGTATAAAGTGGCACTGTGCTCTGCATGTCCAGAGTTAAAGTGACAGTCCAAAGTGTCATAAAGTGTGAGAGAGAAGATGGAGAGAGAGAGAGGTCCAGTACTAGATCCTGGGTGTTTCCTTCTTTAAACTCCAAATGGCCTGTGGGAAGAAGCTCCTCCTCATTCTCTCTGTGTTTGCTTTCAAGGAGCAGGAGCGTTCCCTGAACGCACCAAGGAAAAGAGTTCAGGGGAGTTTCCTTTCACTCTTGCAGATACCCTTGCTCAGAGCCGATCCTTGATGCAATCCAACCTCCACATTAAACCAGTCAGTCGTTTCTACTGCACACTTTTCTGCTGTCACACTGTCCCCATACATGTCCGGCACCACCCTCACATACTTCTCTGACACACCTGACTTCCCCATTTAATACCACAGCTCCTCTCTTGGCACCCTGTCATACACTTTCTCTAGATCCACAAACACACAAAGCAACTCCTTCTAACCTTCTCTATACTTCTCTATCAACATTTTTAAAGCAAATATTGTGCTCTTCCTCGGGATGAAATTATACTGTTTCTCACAGAATGTAAACTCTTTTTCAGCTTGGCTTCCACTACTCTTTCTCATAACTTTATGATGTGACTGATTAACTTTATTCCCCTGTAGTTACTGCAGGTCTGCACATCTTCCTTATTCTTAAAGATCGGTACCAGCACACTCCTTCTCCATTCCTCAGGCATCATCTCACCTTCCAAAATTTTATTGAATAATCTGGTTGAAAAATCCACTGCCATCTCTCCTAAATAGCTTCATGCTGCTACCGGTATTTCATCTGGTCCAACCGACTTTCCACTCTACATCCTCTTAATCACTTTCTCCAGATGTCACACCAAGTACCTTTTTAGCTGTCTTCCTCACTTCTTCAGTAGTTGTCTTCCTCCTTCAGTTTCCACCATCTTATTCTTCTTTCAGTCCTTACTCTCCTCCTCTTCTTCTTCACCTCTAAAATCATCCAACAGACCATTATCCGATGCTGTCTAGCTACACTGTCCCCTGCCAACACCTTACAGTTTCCAATATCTTTCTGTTTGCATCTCCTGCATAGAACATAGTCCACCTCTGTGCACCTTCCTCCACTCTTACATCCTATGCTCCTCCTTCTTCTCAGAACATGTATTTACCACTGCTATTTAAATTCTTTTAGCAAAATCTACCACCATTTGTCCTTCCACATTCCTCTCCTTAACCATCACCTCCTCATCACCTCACCCATCACCCATCACCTAGTTTGTTAATGTTTCAGCCTTATTCCAAAATAGATTCAATTCATTATTTTATTCAAAATTCTACAAACAATACCCTATAATGACAATGTGAAAGAAATGTGTTTAAAATCTTTGCAAAATAAATAAATAAATAAATAAATTACATGTACATAAGTATTCACAGCCTTTTCTCAATAATTTCTTGAAGCACCTTTGGCACCAATTACAGCCTCAAGTCTTTTTGAGTATGATGCTACAAGCTTGGCACACCTATTTTCTCCCTTTCTTCTTTGCAGAACCACTCAAGCTCCATCAGGTTGGATGGGGAGCGTCTGTACCATTTTCAGATCTTTCCAGTTGGGTTCAAGTGTGGGCTCTGCCTGGGCCACTCAAGGACATTCACAGAGTTGCCTCGTAGCCACTCCTATGTTATCTTGGCTTGTCCTGAACCCTCACCCCAGTCTAAGTTTCAGAGTGCTCTGGGGCAGGTTTTCATCAAGGATGTCTCTGTACATTGCCTCATTTATCTTTCCCTCAATTCTGACCAGTCTCCCAGTTCCTGCTACTAAAGAACATCCTCACAGCATCATGCTGTCACCACCATGCTATACTGTAGGTATAGTATTGGCCATGTTTTGAGCAGTGCCTGGTTTCTTCCAAATATGATGATTGGCATTCAGGCCAAAGAGTTTAATCTTTGTTTCTCATGGTCTGAGAGTCCTTCAAGTGCCTTTTGGCATACTCCAGGCAGGCTTTAATGTGCCTTTCAATGAGAAGTGGCTTCCATCTGGCCACTCTACCATACAGGCATGATTGGTGGAGTGCTGCAGAGATGGTTGCTCTTCTGGAAGGTTCTTCTCTCCACAGAGAAAGGCTGGAGCTCTTTCAGAGTGACCATTGTGTTCTTGGTCACCTTCAGCACTAAGGCCCTTCTCCCCCAATCACTCAGTTTGACTCGAGCCGCTCTTGGAAGAGTCTTAGTGATTCCAAACTTCTTCCATTTATGGATGATGGAGGCCACTGCACTCATTGGGACCTTCAATGCTGCAGAACGTTTTTTGTACCCTTCCCCAGATCTGTGCCTCAATACAATCCTGTCTCAGAGGTCTACAAACAATTCTTTTAACTTCATGGCTTGGTTTGTGCCCTGACAGGCACATTTAACTGTGGGACCTTATATAGACAGGTGTGTGCGTTTTCAAATTATGTCCAATTTTACCAAATCAAGTTGTAGAAACAGCTCAAGGATGATCAGTGGAAACACGATGCAACCGAGCTTCATTTTGAGAGTCATGGCAAAAGCTGCGAATACTTATGTACATGTGAATTTTTTTGTTTTTATTTTTAATAAATTTGTAAAAATTTCAAACACACTTCTTTCACGTTGTCATTATGGGGTATTGTTTGTAGAATTTTGAGGAAAAAAATGAATTTCATCTATTTGGGAATAAGACTGTAACATAACAAAAAGCCTTGAAGCTCTGTGAATACTTTCCAGATGCACTATATACTGTGTATGTTTTCCTAAAGCAGAGGTGTAAAAAAGTTTTCAAATCTCTGAGAAAAAAAAGATCTATCTGGAAGTGAACAAATCCAAATCACAGTAGTGGGAGTTTCACTAATGCTGTGCTCAGAACTACTGTTGTAATTTGGTTTTGTTCACTCAGTCTTTCTTTTCAAGTATTAAACCAATACATATTCACAGACACACACAATGTTTGCTTCACAGGCACGTGAGCTGCTTGTGTGCCTTGACACAGCAGCTTCAGTTAATGTGAGACTTTAGGGATGAGTGATACCACTTATTATCATTTTGATCCAAGTACAGTGGAACCCGGTTATGTCGATGTCCTAGGGGGTCGCCAAAAAGCATCGAGGTAACCGATGATCGAGATAAACGAAAACAAAATGGCGGCAGTATATTAACGTGCTTGAAATTTCTTTATGTATGTCAGGCTGACGGACAGGACGTGGAAGCGGAAGCAAGTCAATCATAGTTTATTTAGTTCAACAAAGAAACACTCACTGCTGCCGAGGCGAGAAAACAAACAAAGAACATCCACTCGAGACGAGTAATCCAAAAATGAAACCGAGAGTCCAAACGAAAGTATCGGATCGGATCGGCGGTACTACGACCCCTTCGCGGCCAGGCGGCGGTACGACGACCCCTTCGCGGCCAGGCGGCGGTACGACGACCCCTTCGCGGCCAGGCGGCGGTACGACGACCCCTTCGCGGCCTGACCTCTCTGTGGGACTCTGGAATGGGAGCGAGCTCTCTTGGGGACTCTGGAATGGGAGCGAGCTCTCTTGGGGACTCTGAAACGGGAGCGAGCTCTCTTGGGGACTCTGAGGCTGAGCGGCACCCTCGGCGGAACTCTGAGGCTGAGCGGCACCCTCGGCGGAACTCTGAGGCTGAGCGGCACCCTCGGCGGAACTCTGAGGCTGAGCGGCACCCTCGGTGGAACTCTGAGGCTGAGCGGCACCCTCGGCGGAACTCTGAGGCTGAGCGGCACCCTCGGCGGAACTCTGTGGCGGCCCGGCGCTCTCGTGACGACTCTGTGGTGGCCTGGCGCTCTCGTGACGAGTCTGTGGCGGCCCGGCGCTCTCGTGACGACTCTGTGGCGGCCCGGCACCCTCGGCGGAACTCTGTGGCGGCCCGGCGCTCTCGTGACGACTCTGTGGCGGCCCGGCGCTCTCGTGACGACTCTGTGGCGGCCCGGCGCTCTCGTGACGACTCTGTGGCGGCCCGGCGCTCGTGGCGACTCTGTGGCGGCCAGGCGCTCTCGTGACGACTCTGTGGCGGCCAGGCGCTCTCGTGACAACTCTGTGGCGGCCAGGCGCTCTCGTGACGACTCTGTGGCGGCCCGGCGCTCTCGTGACGGGTCTGTGGCGTAGAGGCACGCTCGTGACGGGTCTGTGGCGGCTCGGCGCGCTCGTGACGGGTCTGTGGCGTAGAGGCACGCTCGTGACGGGTCTGTGGCGTAGAGGCACGCTCGTGACGGGTCTGTGGCGGCCCGCGCTCTCGTGGCGACTCTGTGGCGGCCAGGCGCTCTCGTGACGGGTCTGTGGCGGCTCGGCTCTCTCGTGACGGGTCTGTGGCGGCTCGGCTCTCTCGTGACGGGTCTGTGGCGTGAGGCGCACTTGTGACGGGTCTGTGGCGGCGCGCTCGTGGCGACTCTGTGGCGGCCAGGCGCCTCGTGACAACTCTGTGGCGGCCAGGCGCCTCGTGACGACTCTGTGGCGGCCCGGCGCTCTTGTGACGAGTCTGTGGCGTGAGGCACGCCGTGGACGGGTCTGTGGCGGCTCGGCGCGCTCGTGACGGGTCTGTGGCGAGGCACGCTCGTGACGGGTCTGTGGCGTAGAGGCACGCTCGTGACGGGTCTGTGGCGGCTCGGCTCTCTCGTGACGGGTCTGTGGCGGCTCGGGCTCTCTCGTGACGGGTCTGTGGCGGCTCGGCGCTCGTGACGGGTCTGTGGCGTAGAGGCACGCTCGTGACGGGTCTGTGGCGAGAGGCACGCCGTGGACGGGTCTGTGGCATAGAGGCGCGCCGTGACGGGTCTGTGGCGAGGCGCGCCGTGACGGGTCTGTGGCGAAGAGGCGCGCTCGTGACGGGTCTGTGGCGTAGAGGCGCGCTCGTGACGGGTCTGTGGCGAAGAGGCGCGCTCGTGGGAACCTCGAAACAGGGCAGCACGCTTGTATATGTTCGGTGGCGGCACGGACTGCTCATGGGAGTGCTGGGATGCCAGGGCGCGCTCGCAAACGCTCGGAGATGGTGTAGAGCGTCCACGAGAACCCCGGAACACAGCAGCGCGCTTGTACTGACCCAGGGGCAGGGCCATGTGGAATCCCGGGAACTCAGCCTCGCGTTCTTGGATGCCCAGGGTTGGAACCGAGCACCCTTGAGAATCCTGAGAACGAAGTGGCGCGCTCTGAAGACCCATGGAACGAAGCTTCTTCATCCTCAAAGGGACTGTCGTGGAGATCCACCACCTCCATCCCACACATCCCCAGAAGAAGCTCGCAGAATTCAGCGAGTGAGCCGAAATTGCCCCCATTGGCGCTCCATAATCTGCTGGTTTTAGATAGAGCATCACCAGAAAGAAGAGAAACGCAGAAGGCGATCTTGGCTCTTTCGGAGGGAAACTGGGAAAAATTCTCCTCCACATACTCGCCGATGTTCCCCAGAAATCCGCCCAATTCTTCTCCGTTCCCGGAGAATCGAGCCGGAAATCCCCTCGCGCTCGCGGAGGGGCGTGGCACAGCCGCGCTTTCATGCTCCGGCTTCTGTGGCTTTGAGCCGCGAGAAACGGCTTGGAACTCCCGGTGAAAATCCGAAGCCGGGTTCGGCTGCCGATCCATCGCGGCCGGAATCGCGGGTGGGCGATTCCGCTTTCGGTTTAGGTCGGTTCTTCTGTCAGGCTGACGGACAGGACGCGGAAGCGGAAGCAAGTCAATCATAGTTTATTTAGTTCAACAAAGAAACACTCACTGCTGCCGAGGCGAGAAAACAAACAAAGAACATCCACTCGAGACGAGTAATCCAAAATGAAACCGAGAGTCCAAACGAAAGTAAGCGGCAACGGCAGCAAGTGATCCAGACGAAACAGAACTCGGATACGGAACCAGCGGGAAATGCTGGCGGTCGAGCAGCCGGCATGACAATACAAGAACCGACAGCCTGTGACTCGAGAACGTGTGTTTATATAGTCTGCACCATAACGAGTCACAGCTGTCGGTGATTAGGCAGGCACGGGATAATGAGGCACCATGAGAGCTACCGAGGGGGGCGTGGCAGGGTGCAACTCTGACAGCAGCCGAGGGGGGCGTGGCAGGGGAATCTCTGACAGCTACTGAGGGGGGCGTGGCAGGGGAATCCCTGACAATGTACATGATGTGCGTTAATAAATGAGAATGTGCATGCACGTGTTTTTGAAGGTTTTTTTTACACAACAGCGTTGCCGCGATTTGTTTTGATGAAGGCATGCTTTAAAAATGTACATACGTTTGTTAACAACAAAAGGCATAAGTGCACCTACTAACAGCAGAGATTTACCAGTATACAATACAAACCACCGTCCATTCTCCATACAAACCTTTATTATATTCTCCAACATTATAAACACACAGATCGCTCAAAAAAAAAAAAACAGCGGCTGCACAGTGCCGTCTCACATTTAGTCCACATGTGGAAAGAAAAGAAAAAAAAAAAACAGTAACTAAGTTTCTGAAAACTTATGACCATCAGGCTGAAGTAATCCGCACAAACACACAAAGCAAAGTGTCCGAAAAAACTTACGTCCGCGATGCAGAGGGGGAGATAAGCCGAGAGAGAGAGAGAGAGAGAGAGAGAGAGAGAGAGAGAGAGAGAGAGAGAGAGAGAGAAAGAGAGTTTGTGAATGGAAAAATAGGGAAATTAAAAAATACTGCGACGCGGCACGGCGCGAAGCCGGAAAAAAAACCCGGAAGATCCAAAACCGAACCCGAAACCAAAAACGAGGGACAGAAAAGTCTCAAACGTGAACGACCGAAGAGAGCCGTGCTCCTTACCCTGCTCGTGGCGTCGCTCCTTACCGAGAGCCGTGCTCCTTACCCTGCTCGCCCGTGCGCTCGGTAAGGAGCACGGCTCTCTGGGTAAGAAGCGACGCACGCTCGGTAAGGAGTTGAAGCCGGGAGCGCCGCGCTCCCGTTCATCGCATTTAACAAAAAAAAATGCATATGTGCACTTACAAACAGCAGAGATTCACCAGTATACAATACAACACCTGTAGTATCTGTAAGGTTTGATTTTTCCGCCACTTCCGCGAGTTCTTCTGCGGCTGCACAGAGATAACCGACGTTAAATGGCAAATTTTTTCCCCCCTTGTGCTCGAGATATTAGGGTTCGGCGATCGACATAACCGATAAAAAATGCTTAGAAAAAGCGATAATTTGGCGGTTCCACTTCAAAAAGGTCGACTTAATAGGGTTGTCGAGATAACCGAGGTCGAGATAACCGGGTTCCACTGTACTTTCAAGACCAGTATCATTAATATTGTTAAAAGTCATTATTATTAATAATTAATAGTATTTGATATTATATTGAATGTTACTATTAAAAAGACTAAAATGGGCTGGACTTAATTTATTTAAAAACAAATCCCACAAATTAAATTCAAACTTCATATAACGTTTCTACATTTTTCCCTTTTGAGGTTTTTATGAAAAGAAAAAAAGAATGCCGACTCTCTGCTTTGAAATAATTCCCTGTGAAGGTACACATGACACAATTATTCTAAAATATATCACTGAGAGACAGAATGCCAACTTGTTTGAATAATAAATAAGGGAACAGCAGAATAACAAACACGTTCTATTCATATAACATATGCATATTAAACTCACTTGTTTAAAAAGAAATCAGGTAGGTTCGATATGTCGATTCTCTCGATACAAGACCAGTATCAAAATAATCAAATCGATCCACCCATTTCAATGAGACATCAGAGTGTCTTACAAAGCAAATACATACAAAAAATAGGGAAAGCATCAGGAAGAGAGAAAGTAAAGTGTGAGGGTGCTGAAGCTTAAAGGGCAATGAAAAGCAAACCACAAGTTCAAGTTAGCTTAGCTTATTAATGCTAACACACTTACTCTTACCTCAGAAACCTGCCACATGAAGCGACAAGAAAACACAAAGACACAGAAAGCAGACTTAGCTGCTGTGTGTGTGTGTGTGTGTGTGTGTGTGTGTGTGTGTGTGTGTGTGTGTGTGTGCAGCTTCACACACCCAGTTTTTCTTCTTCTTCTTGCTGCTGTTGTCTGTATTCTCCATGCTGGAGTGGCTGGTGATGCTGGACACACTGTCTGATGAGTGCTGTCTGCGCATACACATCTCTGCCTGTACCGAGACTGAGCCAACAGAACCTATAACACAACACAAAATATATACACAAAAAACAAACACATTATAACAAACAATAACAACTATTTCTACAGTGAATATTCTGCACACGTTCACATTATCCGTTCATCTCAACATTCTATAAAGTTTATAAATCTTAACAGTGTACAAATAACTTACATTTTTACAGTTTCTTGTCCATCCTAGCATAAAAATGATCTCAGATTTTTCTTGCTTACTCAAACTAAGATGTAGTTAATTCACACGTATGCCTAGCTAATTTTGTAATGTAATATTATGGGAAAAGGAGCTGTTATACAATATTACATAATTACTATAATATTACAGTCTCTGTCTCACCTGTACGTTCAGGTTTACAGGCGAGTTCTGGAGTGTTAATGACACCGTTAATAGCAGCTTGAGCTACAGCATTCTGCTTCTTTAGCAACTCGATGGTTTTCCTCAGTTCATTCAGCTCGGAGTCCTACACACATATACATACACAAGCTCAACAAACCACCCAAAAAAATAGTCCTCTTGACATTTATATATTTTTTCTTTATTGTTCTGGTAGTATATAATGTAAATATTTGTATTGTGTTATTGAATTTTTTTTAGCAGGGTTGCCAGATTTCACATATAGTATACACAAATAAATATGTGTACATTTACCTTCTGCTCTGCTGTCATAGTGAGGCTTTTTAATCTGATGGTCATGTTGGCCAGACTCTGCTCAAATGCTGCAACCAAGTGGGCCTGAAAACACACACACACACACACACACACACACACACACACACACACACACAAACACACACACAAACACACATTTACACAACAGCTATTAAATCACAGAGAGGCAAAACAATTTGATATTGCCCTATGTGACTGGGTCTCATTTGCCTGCAATGTCAGTCACAATCTCCATGATAAATAACTCACAGACAAAGCAATGATTCCCAACAGGCCTTCACTGAAGAACATGGAGTCTCAAATTTATCTATTATTTTCTATTACTTTCTTTCTGTCTTTAATTTAAACAGGGTTTTTAACAGAGAACAGGAGGCCAAAGTGAGTGTGGAACAGAGTTTGCAAGTGCAGTATTTATAAACAGAGATTGGGTTGTGGTTTGGGAATACAAAGCCATTTGCAAGTGCAGAGCAGAGATGCAAGCATTGTGAGTGTACTTCTGTTATCGGCTAAAACCCATAGCAATAGTATTTCCGGGTTGCGTCTGCATTGAAGCAGCTGAGAAGGTCCGCTGTCATTATTCAGTATGAAAGCAGCCTCTAGAGGTGAATCACTGTGCTGTTTGTTTTGATACAAGACTGCAAGCTGTAATTTATGTTAGTTCATAGTGCATTAAATAAAGTTAACTACAGAGTAATGTTACAAATGCAATCTTACTTTTAAGCATTACCATTCCACATAAATTTAAACAGTCATGCTTAAAATTAGAGGCAGAGAGTTTTTACATTTGTAAATTTCCCATTGGGATGAATAAAGTATCTATCCACCTCCATATATCCAAAATGGCCATCTTTAAATGTCTTCCCAAAGTCCACAGTATTGAAATTACATTTATTTTTATTTTTTATTTTTTGTAATAAGTTCAGTACTATTTTACATGGAGTGTTTGTGTTTAATCTTTTTTTTAATTGCTTATAGGCAAATGTGATCCAACCTAGCTATAGGTATCGGTAAAATCCACTATTAGTCGACCTTTAGTAACCTCTAAGTATTATATCCCTCTCCATTATTTAATCTCTAATACTAACATTTTACTCTTATTTTTCCTCTTGACAATACTACCAGGCCACCCACTGTGTCTTCAAATTCACAAACTCTTTGTGCTCATTGTGCGATATATCTATTCCTCTTTCACCGAGACCACACCCACTTCACTGAGATAGAACATAAATTTTAGTTTTTTATTTCTAGAATTATTATTATTATTAGTAGTAGTAGTAGTAGTAATAAAAATAATAACTACTATTATTAATCAACCATTATTATTATTATTATTATTATTATTATTATTATTATTATTATTAATAAACTGTTATTATTAATCAACCATTATTATTATTATTATTGTTGTTATTATTATTATTTGTATTGCTTTCTATGGATATAAATAAATGACATCTACACTGTGAGGTGATGATTGACAGCCCTGAGTAATTCAGCTCACATCAACAATTAGACAATAGCACACAACACCCAAGAGACTCAATCACGCTATGAAGAACCGGTTACATACACCCAGCAACACACTGTCAATGTGTGTGTGTGTGTCTGTGTGCATGTGCGTACACTCACGTTAGCACTCAGCTGTGTTGTCAGTGCTGACACTTTCTCCTGTGAGGCATCCAGCTCTCTGCGCAACTTCCGAATCTGAAATTATTATTATTACTATTATTATTACTATTACTGTTGAAAAAGACCTAGAGAAGCTGTCAGAAGAGAGACCAAACAGATACACAGATGAAAAAAGATAATGGAATAAATAAAAAAAGAAAATCGAATGTAAAGGCTAAAAAGAGATGAAGTAAATGTGGGTGGGGCATGACAAAATAGTTAACTTGCACAGGTGTGTTAAAGAAAATATAATAAAAGAAGCATTTCAGGTGTGTGTCTTTGTGTTTGTCAGGGCATGTGTGTGTGTGTGTGTGTGTGTGTGTGTGTGTGTGTGTGTGTGTGTGTGTGTGTGTGTGTGTGTGTGTGTGTGTGTGTGTGTGTGTGTGTGTGTGTGCAGACAACACAGCAGTTAAGATCAAAGAACAACATACACAACACCACTCCTATTCATTAATGTGAAAAACACACAGTGGTGTAAAGGGTCTCTCTTTTTCTCACACATACACCTACACCCACCAACACACCCACACACCCACCAGCACACCCACACTCACACAAACCCACACATGCACACACCATAGTTATACTGTTTTCTATGTTTATGTTTCCAAATGGTATTTTTAAATCATAGTTGTATTCTTCTCATTGTTCTAAGCGGTATAGGCCTAGACTTTAGGATCATTGCCATGGTTACAGTCTTTGTAGTTTGCTGTAGTGATTTTGAATTTTGACTGGGTCAAACAAGAACAGATGCGGGAATAAAGTCATAAAACAATCATGGCTGCATTTACTTTCTTAGAAGCCAATATGAAACACATTATCATGTAATCCTGCTGATATCAGTCATGACCGTGTGTGCTCTCGCACTGCGTCCCAGAGACAGGACTGATTCTTGTTCTGAATCCAAACCTGATTTGAGAACTGTTTCAGGGTTTCACCAGATTCAAGAGGACAGTTACTGAGAATGAGCATGAAACAGTACCTGCATGAAACCACCCTCAGGCACGACTTTACAGCAGGTCATTGAAAGCACACAAAAACATAAGTGATATTCATACATGTGGGGGAAATCCCATAAATAGACAGAGAGAGAGAGAGAAAGAGAGAGTTTTGTGTGTGTGTGTGTGTGTGTGTGTGTGTGTGTGTGTGTGTGTGTGTGTGTGTGGGTGGGTGGGTGTGTCCACTCACCTCTGACTGTGACTTTTCTTCATTCTGTAAAAAATAAAACCAAATAATATAATAATTAACAAGATTTAACATGCACGCACACACCCACACACACACACACACACACACACACACACACACACACACACACAATATAATCTTATAACTGCAAAAACAAATACGAGTAATAATTTATCCAGGGCTTCTAGTAAACTCTGATTCAGGACACAGCACAGAAGTATAAACTTTCATTTATTATAACCAAATTCTACACACATCATCCTACAGAACTGAGGATGTCAATTACTAAAGCAGTGTGTTCAAGCAAACACCAACTGTGTTATGACAACAAGCTGATAGTTCATTCGTCTCCACCTACACTTGTCTGTGTTTCTTCTTTTGTGCTTACATGACAGTACATGCAGCTTTTCACCACTCACACACACACACACACACACACACACACACACACACACACACACACACACACACACACCCAACAGTAACATCCATCCAAGTATTATCACCATAAAAATAGCTTGAGGTATGAAACACACACTCCTTTACACATTACACAAACACACCACACGGACAGACAGACAGACAGACAGACAGACAGACAGACAGACAGACAGACAGACAGACAGACAGACAGAAGACCTAGACAGACAACCAGACAACAAACAGACAAACAGACAACCAAGCAGACACAGAGGCAAACAGACCCAGATAGGCAGACTGACATACAGACACAGACAGGCAGACAGACTAACAGACACATATTGGCAGACAGACAGAAAGACACAGGCAGACAAACAAAGACATGCAGACATGCAGACACACCGACTGACAGACACTGACAGGCAGCAAACTGGCAAAGTGTCTGTTGCAGGCAGACCGACAGACGCAGTCAAGCAGACAGGCAGGCAGATAGCTATATTGGTGGATGAGATGAGATGTATACACACACTGACATGTTAATGATCAGTTGTGTGTCAGCATTTCTTTAAATCTGCCTAATAACCAAAAGCTGTTCTTTTTAATAAATTAATGACATAATATGGTGTGTGTGTCTGAGAGAGAGAGAGAGAGAGAGAGAGAGAGAGAGAGAGAGAGAGAGAGAGCGAGAGAGAGGATAGAGATCTAACATTATTCCAAGAACTCACATCACTGCAGATAGTCAGAGTAGCCATCATCCTTACACTTGTTAAAAATTGTTTTTTTTCCTCAGTATTTGACATTCAAATTCTCTCTCCAGCTCTTTCCTGTTTGTCTGTCAGTCTCTCATTTTCTCTATTCACAGATTAAGAACTCCACATTTCTTTCTCTCTCTCTCTCTCTCTCTCTCTCTCTCTCTCTCTCTCTCTGTCTCAGTGAGACACTCCTCTAGCTCTGCCCCCAGTGGTGCAATAGCATGGCTGCTGAATAGGTTAAGAATGTTCCACTCATTCTTAGACTTCAATGTTATACATCAAGTTTTCCACTCTTTCTCATTCTCTCATTGTCATTCTTCTCTTTTTATTTGTCATTGCACTTAAATAAAGAAATAATAAAAAAAAAAAAACTCACAGTGGAGTAGATGGAAGATGTACTTGAGACCAGGGAAAGAGATGAACCATGTACTGGAGAAGAAAAAGTGAAAAAACACATATCAAATATTTTCCTCAGCTGTAATGTTAATATATCTAAATAAAAATATTTGAGGACTAATTGTATTGCATTAACAACTAAATGTTTAAAAAAGCATATCATCAAATACAGCATATGTATTGGCAGTACTGAAATGTCTTTTCAGCATTTTATTTAAATCTACAGTTCCCTTTCAGGAACTCGAGCCGTGTCAATAACACTTAGGGAACGCTTTTGAACGTACTGAATCACATGTGTAACCAGTCCAACGGAAAAGCATGACGTCACTGGCGGTGTGATGTCACGACCAAGAAGCTATAAAAGCACATGCCGTGAAGACGGCGCTAGCTTCTGTTTGTCTTGTTAAGTGAGAGTAGCAAAAAAAAAATATAAATATATATATATATATATATATATATATATATATATATATATATATATATATATATATATATACATAAAAAATGTGGGAGAATGCTCGGTCAGCTCTCAAGGAAGCCTATGTTTGAGCCTATGTTCGAGGAGGGTGCTCCTGCTCCCGCTCCTGCTCCTTACGGTTCTTGGAGGTGGACCTGTCCCTTTCTTCTTCCAGCCAGATCCAGTGCTTTCTCCCAGGGTTCGGAAGCACGCCTTTCTGTGGTTTCTTCCCCCGTGCATAGTGCTGCGCTCCACCTCTCTTCCTCTGAGGAGGGCGAGAGTATGGACGCCAGCAATCCCGTAGAGGATACGCCCCCACAGCCAGTTCAGTTCAAGGAGCTGTTGGAGGATATGCAGAAACAACGTCCCCTAAGCAAGTTGGATGTATGTTTCCTGCAACCGACATCGCTGCTTCCATGCCAGGGTCTGCCGTTTTTCCCAGGCTTGCACACTTAGGTGACCAGTTCCTGGAAGAATCCTTATTCGGCCCACCTCTTCAGCCCCTGCATCTCTCTCTCTACGCTAATGTAGTAGGTTTGAAGGAGTCCGGTAGTGGGGTTGAAGAGACGATGGCTGGCTATCTCTCCCCACAGAAACACCTCCGGCTCACCCTGTCAGATTTGTTCTTCTGGACACCCCTGTGGTGCGACGAGCCTGTTTGGCGATGTCGTGAATACGTTGAGTATTTTCAGGAGGCCAAGAAACAGTTGCGGCATTCCAGTGGTTTCTCTCTCGCTGCCCTCATGGGGCTGCACGGTGGGCACAGCCCCGACCAACAAGTGCTGGGCATTGTTAAAGTGTCACCACTTGCTCTTCCACAGAAACTGGGGACCTTGGGCGGCGTTCCAGGCAGAGACCCAAGGAGCTGATGGATCTGAAGACCGTCATCTTTAAAAGAAAAGATCTTGACAGCCAGAAGTTTTTTGGGGTCTCCGCCAGGGGGCAACGTGTACCTAGGCATATGGTGCCCGCCCCTCCACGCCACCCTCAGGGTTTTAACCCTGACACGAAGAGTGCTCTCTCGCCGCCTTTCAGGAGGTCCTCAGAGCTGCGCCAGGGCACCAGTGGTCATTTTCGAAAGACTGATTTCTTTAAGAAATCTGGCAGCCTGGAACAGCCTGGCGGACGTGTCTCAGTAGGTCAAGTCTATACTCACGGCCATCATGAAAGAATGCCAGCTACTCAATGTGATGCAGTTTCAAAGAATGCTGGGTGTGATGGCAGCTGCATCCAATGTGGTGCCACTTGACCTCCTATACATACTCCCCTACAGTGGTGGCTCAGAAACAGAGCCCTGTTCCCTACATGGTAATTTCTTTACATGCATAAGTCATTTCTTCAAGAACAGTGCGCTAAATGGGACCTACCCGTTGTTCTGGAGGCCTTGTCTAAAACTCCCTTTGAGCCCCTTTCTGATGTGCCCTTGAAATTTTTCACAGTCAAGACTGTTTTTCTACTAGCCATCTTTTCTACAAAGAGGGTTGAGGACCTTCAGGACCTTTCCGTGAGCCCTTTTCCTGTAGTTTACCCCAGGCATGGCCAGTGCCTTCCTCTACCAAAGACAGAGTATGTTCCCAAGGTGCCCTTGGCTGTCCCACGACAGGTTGCACTCCAGTCATTCTATCCTCCTTCTTTTCAGGCCCCTAACCAGGAGAAGCTTAACCGGGTGTGCCCAGTGCGAGCATTGGACACATACCTCCACAGAACTGCCATGTGGAGAAAGTCGGACAGCTGTTTGTCTGCTATGGTCTGTAAAAAAAGGGTACTCCTGCTAATAAGCAGACCATCTATAGGTAGATTGTGGATGCTATCCACTCCTCTTATGGTCCTTTGGTCTCCCCGCTTCTTTCAGGGCCAGAGCGCACTCCAACCGGAGTGTGGCGGCCTCTAAGGCCTTGTCCTCTGGGGTATCTCTCCAAGACATTTGCAACGCTGCGGGCTGGTCCACCTCGCTGACCTTAGGCAGGTCGTAGAGCCTTGACCTTAGCACCACTCTTGGCCACTTTGTCCTTTGACCTAGCCGTGCTTATCAACACTAGGCAGAGATTGCTCAGTTTGGCGGTATTGGACAAAGCGTTGTTGATGCAGCACGAGTTCCTGAAATGAAACGTCTTTAGGTTACGTATTTAGCCCTGGTTCCCTAAGAAAATTAGATGCTGTGTATCCAAGCCACACTTCCTGCATCCCTGCAAGCGCTTCCTTCACTTTCAAAGCTAGCGCCGTCTCCACAGCATGTGCTTTTAAAGCTTCCTGGTAATTTTTTTTTATTTGGCCCGATTGCTCATGTGATTCCGAGCGAGGAAACGCAGAAGCGTTCCCAAAGCATTGCTGATGCAGCATCTCGTTCCCTTGGGGAACCAGTGTTACATACGTAACCTAGAGACGTTACTGTAATATATAGTACAATCAGTATATTATTCCATTATAGTGTGTATTTTAGTCCATATATAGAATGTTGGTGCAGTGTGTAAAGCGAAGAACAAAAAAGTGAAATAGGAACTTTTAAATAAAACCTTGAATACATCAAACAAGCTTCTTTTATTTCATAAATTGTTCTCAAATGATCTTATTGTTCATTATTGTTTCTGCAGATCAGAGAAGTAGGGTAATAATAATAGGATTTGCTAACTGGCTAACTTTCAGACAGGAGGAAAAGGAAAGGGGTATATTGCTATGGGTAACAGTGTTGCATGTTATGCGAGTTGCCTTTTTAATATCCGCAGACAAAAAACTCAAGCCAGCACTTTCTGCAATGATAATGTTCAGATTACTTTGTGCTGAGATAAGCATGGGTGTATAGCTTCAAATTACACACCAGGACAAATGACACACTCTGAGACCAACCGCACACACCCTGAAAATATAAGACCCCGCAGGACAAGAGCAGAAAGTGAGGTGATGACAAACAGATGAGAGATCAGACACGACAGGGAAGGAAATCCACCCTGTGTGTGTGTGTGTGTGTGTGTGTGTGTGTGTGTGTGTGTGATGCTCTTTATATCTGATACACTGATCCTGTTTTACAAAACCACTAACAAACAGTTTTCCCCCGGCGGGTGATTTATAAATGAATAGATAATGTAACGCTGCACGTTATTCAAGCACACAAAAGACAGAGGGGGTGGAGAGAGATAAAGATCCAGTGATGGGGAAAAAAAGACTTCCTGATGATGATTATGGCAGCTCTTCATTCCTGACTCAACTCACATTAATTAAAATGTATTACCATCAAATTAAAAAGTTATAGTTTTACATATTATTGACTTTTTCTCCCTCAGTCACCACATTAAAGCACATTTCACTAAACCTCTGAGCCCTTCTCCAGTTTATCATCCTTCCCATCTAGATGTGATTCAGTTGGCTGATACTTTTATCCAAAGACACTTATAGTCAGGAAGAGGAGAAAGACGTGAGTATCTTATTTAAGTTATTGCTGACATTTGAGCTAGCAAGCGTCTGCTTCACAGACTAAATCTATGAGCACCCACCTCCCCACTCCTTCCTGTTCCCTTACCTTCCTCAAACCCATCTCTGAAGGAAGCAGAGCGGCTCATGATGCGGGTTTTCTCATCCAACGACACACAGGAGTTTCTTAGACGAGTCTCATTGCACATGTCCAGCCCTGCATCCTGATTGTTTAAACTGCTGTTGCGCAAACTCACAAGGTTTATCTGAGCAACTGTAGTGGGACTGGCTGAAAACATACATACATACACACACACACACACACACACACACACACACACACACACACACACACACACACACACAAACACACTTGAAAACAAACTTAGTCCAGCATTTTTGTAAAAAATAAATAAAAGATTAAATTCTGTAATAAAATGATTTTTGTGGTGAGTGATTTTGGTGTCATTGATTCTCTGATGTGTTTTGATCGGCATAAAGAAGGTGAGATTACCAAGCTGCCCAAAATTAAAACGCGTCCCAGACGGTGAGGTCAGGCTGGAGCCGGTAGAAAACGGTGAGTTACTGGCCGAGTCCTGCAATCCGCTGATAGAATGCGAGCGCAGCCAATCACGTGCCTCCTCTGGGCGGAGCTGTGGTGAGGGCGTATACCTGCAGGAAAACATCATAGGTTATCTCATTGAAAAATGACTGGTCACTACTGGCATAATAGTCTCGCAATACCGTTGTGTGTGTATTCGTGTGTTTGTGTAGGAATGAGAGAGAGAAGTGATGTGAAGTCTGATGGAGCTGACTTCACATGTACTCAATATCACTATGCAAGCAGCTTGTTCTAGGTTAAAGTTATACAGCAAAAGAAGGGAACATTACAAAGCTGAGCATAAACATAGCGCTAAAACAGCTTGCCCACAGACACACAATACACACACACACACACACACAGATGGCATAATTCCACATTGGCCAAAGTGTGCACAGCCGTGACCAAAAAAACAGCAAAAAGAAACTGGCAATACTGTTTCCAAAGCAGCTTCATGAGCTTCCCTTAAAGGAGTAGTGTGACCAAAAAGAATTCCCCCTGACCTGTTATGATTCTCCCTTACAGAAGAGGTCCACCTAAAAACATATTCTTATCTTATTTATTACGACTTGTTTTTTTTATTATTCCTGTAAAAAGTTTCCACATTGACATCATGTGTTGTCATTGCTGTCATCGCACTTACAATGACATTTTATAGAGCAGAATAAAAAAAATCCTCAATCTCTAGCAATCTCTAACCATCATAACAGTCAGGAATGAAACTGATGCTGAAATAAAATCAAATAGTAAAAAGCATAAGAACAATATAAGTATATAACAGATGTACGATATACAGCTCAAAACTCAGGTAACACACGCACAGGCACGCACACGCACGCACACACGCACAAATACTGCTAGCAAATCAAAACTGCTACATTTAGCCAATAGAAAAATCGATGCAAGGACAAAACACACAAAATGCACAGAAGCCACAGGGTATTTAGCAGAAGTTAAGTGCACTAACACCTTTACCTGTTCTGTTTCCGAGGCAAGGTGTTGCAACTGAATTTTGGACTAGCAGAGGGGGAAGACAAGGGACTAAAAAATGGTTTAGGGATTAGAGAAGAGAAGGGGGGAGAAAAGGGTTGAGAGGGTGGATCTAGGAAGAAATATGCATAAGTTATTGGGAAAATTTTATTTTACTTAACTCCATTCAAAGTCTTCATTCCTAAACCAAAACTAATCCAGATTCATGTTAACAGTGGCAAGATTCAGAATGTTAACCAATTTTTCCTATTCAGAACTCTTTTTCTAAATCAGCCATGTCAAACTCAAGTCACATGTCACATCCGGCCCATGATACAATTATATCCAGCCCATAAGATAATTTAATTTGTCTATTATTAATGGCCCATCGGTAAATCATACTTATAACACTCATACTACAAATCCCACAATGCACTGCAACAAAACAAGAGCTGTGAGCGGCAGAATTTTCCTCTCTGCTTCTATAATGACACACTCATCAATTAGTGATGGAAAGATTGGATCATTTTAGTGACTTGGTTCTTTAAATGTCGTTCATCATAATAAACGAATCTTTTTCGTTAATCACCTTCATAGTGTATATGGGAGTCACATGACAAAAGAATGAGGTAAATGAAATACTCAATTCTGTTTCCTATACATAAACTACAAAGATTTTTCCATGCTTTGCTCATGCGTGTCCAGAAGAAAATAAACTAATCACTCTTGAAAGCTACATCGAGTCAGATTAATGAAGTATTGAAAATGAACGAATCGTACATGACAACAACCCATCACTGTTATCAATGTGCCTATAAAGTGACATTTAAGCTAGCCACCCAACAAAACTGGCTAAACGAAAAGTGAACTTTGAAACCGGGAGCTTTCATTACATGTGAGAGGCAGAGTACCTGTTTGTTGACATCGAGGGTAAACTTGTGTGCCTCATTTGCAAAGCTAATAAAAGAATTTAACATAACTCTGCAATATGAGACAAAACATCAGGACAAGTACAAAAACCTGGTCACACAGCAAAAGAGTCTGATGTCACAGCAGAATATGTTCACAAAAGCAAAATCACAAAGGGAAGCTGCTGTCAAAGCTAGTGGCAGAAGAGATTAAATGTGAGTGTGATGATTAAAGTGTAAGAAGTCTTAAAGCAAGCATTTGTAAATGTAAGCAGAAGCAGAAATACTGTTGCTGATCAGATATGTGAGCTCGCCACTGATTTTCACTGATCAGCCGAGTAAAGATGTCAAGCATCTGGCTTGGACAATATGGCATGAGAGAGAAAAAGAATTGCCTGTATGGTTTTTTTTGTTTGTTTACATTTTTTTTTTACCTATATTTGAAAAAAATGTTTCATAACAGACATGAACAAAAATTGTTCATATATGAAACAAGTTATTGTTAATTAAAAAACATTATTTTAAAAATGTATTTATTTTTTAAGAATAAATATTGTAGTCTGTCTGGTGAAATACACATTTCTGTTTACATCATAATCAGTTTTAAACTGTTGAATAAATCTAAATCCTGATCTGCCACCAACGTGTTTTAAATTAGAGCCCCTTCAATGATTAAGTTTGACAGACCTGTGCTACAGACACCAAGCATTCAAATTGTCTAATGATCCCATCTAAATACAGATTCGAATATACATTTAAAACAAGTCCATCCAAATACCTCAGTAGAAAACACTGGTAATACACTATTCAGCTACAAAGTTAAATCAATCCATCCACGAGATCTCACTCAGTTTATCATTCCTTACACTTCTGTCTATTTATTCTACTGTACACTGAAATCCATACACACATATGTCACATTTAAATACTTACCAATTGCCATACTTATCTCACATACAGTACATCCAAACAACTTTACAGGATTACTAGTGTTTAAATACCCCATTAGGGATGCCTCTGTATCCAAACACCTAAATATTCTATTTAAAGACCACTGTTGCATATCCCATCTGACTCACCTCTCTATCTTGACGCTTCCAGTACGAGTGATTGGATGGTAGCCGTTGTCACGGTGATGCCCACTGCTCACTGACATATCAATGGATTCACTGCTAGTGTGCATGCTGCTGACAGAGGGGTGGCCCCATGTCCCTGTGCCCCCTGAGTAGCCCGAGCCAGGGCTGGACACCTGCTCACCGCCCCCTGCACCCAGACTACTGCCTGCTGAGGAAGAGTCCAAGAGCCCAGCAGATGGAACTGAATGGTGAGCCAAGGTGGCGTGAGGGTTTGAAATTACCACAGAATTTTTCAGGTTCTCTGTGGCAGAGGCTTGCTTAGCAGCTTTACCTCCAAAAAGTCTAAGGACAAATGAAAGAAGACAGCTGAAATAAAAGCAGCAAGTAGAAAAAGTACAATATAAAGAGCTAAGAGGGTCAGATCTAACAGACGTTTGGGAATTGCATTTTTCTGACCTTAGTAAAAAATTATTTATTTATTGTTTCCCCACATTTGACCTTTAAACCTTTTAAAACCTGCCATGTTATTTGTAAATGATGTCTAATCTTATTGCAAGCAAACAAAATATTTTATTTATTTTTTATTTTTTTAAATGTAATCTCTGCCATGTCAAATAGCTTTATGTTGATTTTTCCAGTAACAATGAAAATTTGAGCCCATTTTCAGTTATTGATTCAGTTATTGGGTCTTCCAGTGATTTTTCACTTCTGAGAGCTGGCTAAAAAATGCATTAAAAGGAGGTCATGCAAAAAAAAAGGAAAGTGCATCTATTGTGATAAACATTATGAACACGACATCAACACTGCACCACAGCTAACAATCTCAGAGAAATTTAACATTCAAATACAGTGACTACGAAAGAGAGGTGTTTACACTTTATCTACTAAACAGAATGTTCTCAGTTATAATACATTATATTATAATTAATATTGAATGTAAAAAGATCACAATGAGATATTTTTCCTCAACTGCCCAGCCCAGATTGAACAAAACCATATTTAAGAAGTACCACAAAAGCCCACTAGAGGGGATCAGACAGTTTTGACTTCTGTATGGAAACTGGCCTGACCTCATGAGAAAAACCGAGGTTTCTTTTTGTTACTGGGGTTAAGGCCTGGGTTAAATTTGGCATAGCATTAACGTACTACATCATTAAATAAGTGGAATATCATAACAAAAACACACATATTTCAAATTCTAGCACAAAAAGTGTGTGCGTGTGTGTGTGTGTGTGTGTGTGTGTGTGTGTGTGTGTGTGTGTGTGTGCGTGCGTGTGCATATATACCTGCGTAGTGTGGGTGATGAAACCTCTGTATATTTACACCCTTGTCTTGCTGTCTGTGGAATTGTTGAGCTTGAGCCAACCACGTTTGCTCTTAAGTTGTCCATTTCTGAGACTCCTCCCTTTTCCTTGTCAGTCTGATTGGTTTTCACGTTGGGGATAGACTCTTGTATCTTATTGGCCAAAACAATGAGGTTGCTGGCAGGGCCTCGGCCGCTTGATCCTGATTCAATGCTGCTGGTAGATGAGCGTTTGTGGGAGGAGCGTGAAGGTCGTGGCAGGCTGCGGTACTGTGGTGTTGACCTGATGCTGGTTGCTAGGCCACCATCCTCTTGAGTCACCATGGCACACTCTGGTGTTGAGCCTTTTACACAAGATCTGACTCCACCAACCATAAGCGCTGTGGATTTGGGGATTTTCCCCAGTGTGGCTGAGCCACTGATGACCGTGACTCTGCTAGCTGATACCATAGCTGTGCTGGAAGTCGTTGCTGTAACAGTGAGACCAGATATAGACCCAGAAGTGGGTTTTTTAAAGCCGAAGGCAACACGGGAAGAGGCAGGGTCACAGCTCTGGATGTTGTTAGTATGGGGAGAAATGCATCCTTTCTCTGACACTTTAGAGTCATCTGTTTTAGCTAAAAAAAACAACAACAGCCAAGTAAAAGCCTTTTATATTATTATGAAAAGTTATTGAGTTCAATAGGTATAATATACATATAATATATTTACAACTCTCTGTAAATATAACATGCTATCTACTTAGTTTATTAGTCATTAACATAATATTAAAGTGCTACTTGAATCTGCAGTCAGCGAACACAAGTAAATTAAAATTTGACTTCTAGTCTGTCTCTATGTAGCTAACTGTACATTATAAAACATTCACACAATGCTTGTAACAGTGTATCATGAGAAAAACAGACACCCCCTCAAACACCAACATCTACAAAGTACATCATTCAAACAGGAAATGACCGATATTTCGAATGTAGTGTTTTCTAATGTTTTGACAGCGTCTAGTATGAAGACAGCAGTGTAGCAGTAACACCCACCGGTTCCATGTGTTTTCATCACCCCTGGTCCTGAGGTAACCGTCAAGTTTTTCGTGCGTGGAGAAGTCACGCCCACCTGGGCACTCATGCCCCGTCTCCATGAACCAGTCTGAGAGGTGGCACCGCTCTTCTTTCCAGATCCTCCCTTATCCCACTCATCTGACACATCAGAAGAGTTTTTCGAGCCAGACTCCATCTTCAAGCTGCTGTCCGAACCTCTGTCTGATTTCTTGACTTCATCACAAGACCAGCTTGAGTTTCTCTCAGCTACTGAATGTTTCTCAGAATCAGTCTGTAGCTATAAATATAAAAAAACAGAAATACAAATGAATAACCCAATACCATCTGGTAAGAAGTGAAATATTATTTAACTAATTTAACTATTATTGTATAATAATTAATAATGCATGCAGACATTAGAGCATGTTACGTACAGATCAGTGTGTGTGTGTGTATGTGTGTGTGTGTGTGTGTGTGTGTGTGTGTGTGTAAGTGTGTGTGGCAAGGAAAAATTCCCCGAATTGGCATAAGGAAGAAACCTTAAGGAGGACCAGACTCAAGAGGAAACCCATCCTCATCTGGGTTGCACCGAATGTCCATTTATAGAAGATATAAGATGTTGCGGGGTACAGTGATGATGATCAGAAGCGAAAAGTCTCGTGCGTGTGTGTGGGGGTGTGTACACATGCTTACTTGGGTGTTCATGATTCTGCATGAAGCAGACGTGTGTGTGTACAAGCTGATGGAAGAACTAGTGTTGATATCATCAGTGTCGATTGTATCACTAATGCCACTACTGACGGAACTGCTGTCATCCCAACTGAGAAAGAGAGAGAGAGAAAAAAAGAGAGAGAGAAGAGAGAAAGTACATGTTCAGTACTGGGAAAGTCACTAGTTTATAATTGCAATTAGAAGCATTTCCCTTTAAAAAAATGCATCAATTCCTGCAGATCCACTTTAAAAAATATTACAAGAAAATTACTTTTTATATTTAAACATTTAAACCCCTGACAGTCTTTACTCTGTTTTCCGGTGTGGAAGACGTACTTGTATTAATGTGTTCAAAAGAAAAAGCCCTGTATTATAATTAATTCATAACGGTTCATAACACACAAACACACTCTCTCTCTCTCTCTCTCTCTCTCTCTCTCTTTCCCACCCACACAAACACAGACCCAAACACACATTCTATCTCTCACATTCACTTACAAACACATAAAGACAAACACACATACAATCTTAACCTTTGACACACATGGGTTTCATGTGAAAATCATGCAAAAAAAAGAAAAAAAGCAGTAAAAAACCAAAGCACATACACACACATTTGTCTACCTGTACAGGGATCCTTGGTTGCTGTAGATATCAGAAATCTGAATCAAGGTCAGGGAGTGAATGGAATGTTGATGCTTCATGGGTTTAGTGCTGAGATCTTGGTCTATTTTCTATTCTTTCTGTCTACTGTCCACTATGTAATTATTTCTTATTTACTTCTTCACTCTCTATTCATCTTTTCATCTTGCAGTCACTCCATTCATCTATTCACTGCCTCCAAGTTTACCTCCCTCTCCCTCTCTCTCTATCTCTCTTTCTCTCTCTCTCTCTGTCTGTCTCTGCCCTCTTTCTCATTTTGTGTAATCAGATCCGAGAGCAGAGTTAACCAGTGAACTGCTGGCCACACACAGAGACACAGACACAGACACAGACACACACAGACACACAGACACACACACACACACACACACACACACACACACACACACACGTATGACTCATTTGATTAAAGGTCATTACTTTGACATCCAAATAATAAAAACAAAGCAAAAGACACTGCTTTGAGCATCAATTTGATTATAATATGAAATTAATTATACTATATATTAAAGTATTTTCTTCAAATCCATCCACATGCAGCCATATTTACTTGTTCAAACTATAAAACTAGATTTTTTTTCTGAGGTGTTTCCACTTTGTCCCTTAAACACACAGTTGAATGTGGCATTTTACACACACACACACACACACACACACACACACACACACACACACACACACACACACACACACACACAAACACACACAGTCTTTGGCTGTCCTTGTGGAGTGGTTGATTTTAATTAGAGATCAGTGTAGCTCTCTGGAAAACAGAACTGTTATTACTGCTTCACTGAACATACAGAACTAAAAAGGCACAACCACAGCAAACTGAGGTTCTCCATCCGCCTCTCTCTGCAGATCTGTCCATCTTTCTCTAACACTCCCTCTCTCTGCGTGCCAATCTCTGGCTCACTCCACCTCTCCCATTATTATACAATCTTATAAACGCTCACCCTAAACACAAAGTTTGGCTCAGTAACATCATTTCTGCACTTTATATATACAGCAGAATCAGTTAATGTTCACCAAATTAAATATACTCATCAAACTAAATCATTAACCTTCTAGCACAACTATCAGTCAAAGAGATACCATATGGCTGAGGAGGAAGGCTCAATTAATTGTCTGCAGTTTTGTTACTAGACAAAAACACTACTAACAATGTTATTTACTAACTTTTTTTTTCATTCTCACATTTGTATTCATATGTGTGTTCTCTTATAATGTCTAAGTAAGTGAAGTATTTATTTCAGGACTGAGGTTGCATGTCTAAATACAGCATTATGGGAGGGCACCACTGCCACACACATACATACTGTACATACACACACACACACACACACACACACACACACACACACACACAAAGCAAAGTGTTTTCTTAGATCACACAGACATATAAGGCTCTTATGCTCTGTCAGAACTGTGACCTCTCTAAGAAAAAATCCCAGCTTCCTAAAATTGCTGGGATATGTGAAGAAAAGATTTTACTGCAATGTAATGTACATGTGACAAGTGTAAAGAACCTTCACATGTACATAGGGTTCAAGTCATGGCTGGGCCATTCTGTGTTGTCTTAGCTATGTGCTTGGTGTCGTGCAGCAAGGTGAACCTTCAGCACAGTCTGAGGTCCTGAGCACTGTAAAACAGGTTTTTATTGAGGATATTTCTGTACTTTGCTCCATTCAGCTTTCCCTCAACCCTGACCAATTGTCCAGTCCCTGCTGAAAAAACTAAACCAAAAAAACCATGATGCTACCACCATCATGCTTCACTGTTGAGATGATTTTGGTCAGGTGCCTAGTTTCCTCCAGATATAATTTTTAGAGCTAAGGCCAAAAAGTTCAATCAGATGGTGTCAGCATGTGTTTCGAGTTCCTGATGAGGAGTACCAAGAAAATTTTGTCAAGTATGGTGGTGGAAGCATAATGGTTTGGGGCTGCATGAGTGGTACTGAAGAGCTGTGTTTCATTGAGGGAAACATGGATTCCAACATGTACTGTGATATTCTGAAGCCAAACATGATGCCCTCCCTTCATAAACTGGGCCGAACGGCAAATTTCCAACATTACAAAACATTCCAAGCACATCTGAAGGTGATGGAGTGGCCAAGTATGTCTCCAGACCTGAACCATATTAAGCACCTGTAGGGCATCCTTAAGCTGAAGGTGGAGAAGCTCCATAAGTCTAATATACAGAAGCTCCATGCAGTCATTATGGAGGAGAGGATCACAGCAACAACCTGTGCAGCTCTGGTGAATTACATGCCCAGGAGGATTAAGGCAGTGATGGATAACCGTGAAGCTCAAACAATACATTGACACTTTGGACATGGTTTTGACTGTGTGGACACATATTCACTTAGAGTGGGCTCACTTTTGTTGCCCAGATATTTAGACAATAATGGCTGTATGTTGAGTTATTTTCAGAGGACAGTTAATCTGTACTGTTAAACAAGCTGCACATTGACGATAGATAGATAGATAGATAGATAGATAGATAGATAGATAGATAGATAGATAGATAGATAGATAGATAGATAGATAGATAGCAGAATTCTCTGTACTGGACTAAACTGGTGATTACTGATGGCAATAGCAGATGTGTAGAGGAGAAGGGGAACTCCACAGATCCTGAATAAGATCCTGCTCTGCCTTGATACCACAAATTGAGATGTCGCTCCAGCACATAGAGAAAATGGAGCAGGGTGAATTAAGGCTGGGGTGTTTACTGTACTGATTTTGTGATTGAGTTGTAACGACCCAGCATGCCTCAGTGACAAAATGCCTCACTTAACACAATATCTTCTATAAGAAAATAAAGCCGCAGTGGCTCTGTTCCAATCAGGGTTTCTAACTGCACCATAAAACAAAAATCAAATGTGTAGGCAGGGTCTGTGTGTGTGTGTGTGTGTGTGTGTGTGTGTGTGTGTGTGTGTGTGTGTGTGTGTGTGTGTGTGTGTGTGTGTGTGTGTGTGTGTGTGTGTGTGTGTGTGTGTGTGTGTGTGTGTGTGTGTGTGTAAGTGTGTAAGTGTGTAAGTGAGTGAGTGAGAAAAATAGAGAGAGAGAGAGAGAGAGAGAGAGAGAGAGAGAGAGAGAGAGAGAGATGGGAGACAGAGTATGAGAGACAAACAAAAAATGAGAAAAAAAAGAGAGAGCGAAAGAGAGAAAGACAGACAGACAGACAGACAGACAGCTATACAGAGAGATAAAGAGATGGGGAAACAGAGAGAGAGAGAGAGAGAGAGAGAGAGAGGGAGAAACAGAGAGAATGAAAGAAGGAGAGAGAGAATCATATCTCAACACTCAAGTGTGTTTATAGTGCAGAGGTTAACCACATCTTGTTGTAATATTTTTTGTAAATGTACCGTATTTTTCGGACTATAAGCCGCTAATTTTTTCCAACGTTTTGAACCCCGCGGCTTAAACAACGAAGCAGCTTATTTATGGATTTTTCCTGGGTTTTTCCCAGTTTCAAAAACTTCAAGCCAAAAAACTGTGCGACATAACATTAGACCAATGAAATTTCCGAACGGAAACGAAAAAACGCACTTTACTTGAAGAAGAACTTCCACCGGTGGCGCACGACGATGACAAAAGATAAACTCCCCAGAGAAATACAGTGGTACCTTGACCTACAAGTTTAATTTGTTCCGTGGACGAGCTCGTATCTCAATTTGCTCGCACATCAAATCAGTTTTCCATATTGAAAATACTTAAAATGGCATTAATCCATTCCAACCCTCAAAATGACACCCCGTTTTTATGTTTCATGTTATTAAATTGGAAAATACATTTCTAAATAACAAATCTTGTATAAAAACATAATAGAAAGAGTATGTAAAGATATACAGTGCCTTGCGAAAGTATTCTGCCCCCTTGAACTTTGCGACCTTTTGCCACATTTCAGGCTTCAAACATAAAGATATAAAACTGTAATTTTTTGTGAAGAATCAACAACAAGTGGGACACAATCATGAAGTGGAACGAAATTTATTGGATATTTCAAACTTTTTTAACAAATAAAAAACTAAAAAATTGGGCGTGCAAAATTATTCAGCCCCCTTAAGTTAATACTTTGTAGCGCCACCTTTTGCTGCGATTACAGCTGTAAATCACTTGGGGTATGTCTTTATCAGTTTTGCACATCGAGAAATTTTTGCCCATTCCTCCTTGCAAAACAGCTCGAGCTCAGTGAGGTTGGATGGAGAGCATTTGTGAACAGCAGTTTTCAGTTCTTTCCACAGATTCTCGATTGGATTCAGGTCTGGACTTTGACTTGGCCATTCTAACACCTGGATATGTTTATTTGTGAACCATTCCATTGTAGATTTTGCTTTATGTTTTGGATCATTGTCTTGTTGGAAGACAAATCTCCGTCCCAGTCTCAGGTCTTTTGCAGACTCCATCAGGTTTTCTTCCCGAATGGTCCTGTATTTGGCTCCATCCATCTTCCCATCAATTTTAACCATCTTCCCTGTCACTGCTGAAGAAAAGCAGGCCCAAACCATGATGCTGCCACCACCATGTTTGACAGTGGGGATGGTGTGTTCAGGGTGATGAGCTGTGTTGCTACGCCAAACATAACGTTTTGCATTGTTGCCAAAAAGTTCGATTTTGGTTTTATCTGACCAGAGCACCTTCTTCCACATGTTTGGTGTGTCTCCCAGGTGGCTTGTGGCAAACTTTAAACGACACTTTTTATGGATATCTTTAAGAAATGGCTTTCTTCTTGCCACTCTTCCATAAAGGCCAGATTTGTGCAGTATACGACTGATTGTTGTCCTATGGACAGAGTCTCCCACCTCAGCTGTAGATCTCTGCAGTTCATCCAGAGTGATCATGGGCCTCTTGGCTGCATCTCTGATCAGTCTTCTCCTTGTATGAGCTGAAAGTTTAGAGGGACGGCCAGGTCTTGGTAGATTTGCAGTGGTCTGATACTCCTTCCATTTCAATATTATCGCTTGCACAGTGCTCCTTGGGATGTTTAAAGCTTGGGAAATCTTTTTGTATTCAAATCCGGCTTTAAACTTCTCCACAACAGTATCTCGGACCTGCCTGGTGTGTTCCTTGTTCTTCATCAGAATCAGAATCAGAATCAGAATCAGGTTTATTGACCAAGTGTGTTGACACACACAAGGAATTTGGTTCCAGCTGTTTGTTACTCTCAAAAGTACAGACATAAATAAAAACCTATACAAGACAAAACAGACACGACAAGACAAAAACAGACTATACAAGACAATACAGACAATACAGACAATATGAGACAGTATAGACAGTGTAAATAATAGGGTAATAAATAGTGATAAATTCATGATGCTCTCTGCGCTTTAAACAGACCTCTGAGACTATCACAGTGCCGGTGCATTTATACGGAGACTTGATTACACACAGGTGGATTCTATTTATCATCATTAGTCATTTAGGTCAACATTGGATCATTCAGAGATCCTCACTGAACTTCTGAAGAGAGTTTGCTGCACTGAAAGTAAAGGGGCTGAATAATTTTGCACGGCCAATTTTATTGGCAATTTGTTAAAAAAGTTTGAAATATCCAATAAATTTCGTTTCACTTCATGATTGTGTCCCACTTGTTGTTGATTCTTCACAAAAAATTACAGTTTCATATCTTTATGTGTGAAGCCTGAAATGTGGCAAAAGGTCGCAAAGTTCAAGGGGGCCGAATACTTTCGCAAGGCAATGTAATAAGGTTTTATTCAGTGTATTTTTGGAGATGAGACGACTTGAGCTAACGAAAACGCCGGTGGGGTGTGTGTGTGTGTGTGGAGGGGGGGGGTAGAGGCGATAAGCGGAGGCGGAAGGAAAACTCGTTTTTTACTATCACTCCTGTACACCACGTATCCCTAAACTTTACAATTTTTACTTTTTCTTCTTTGCTTATTTTAATTTTCGTCACAATCTTCGCTTTCTGGCTTCGCTTCGCCATGTAGCAGCGGCATCTCGAGCTCGTACCTCAATTTTTTGCTTGCGTAACAAAGCAAAAAAATCGACCGAGTGACTGCTCGTACCTCGAAAAACTCGTAAATTAATGCACTCGTAGGTCAAGGTACCACTGTAGTTGTGAAAGGAAAGAGGAAGACAGTGAACAATGACTTACTTGGTCGGCTACTGTTTAGATACAAGCCGTTGTAGAGCGTCTGGGTTAAGGGAGAGCTCACTAACTCCATTTGCAACAGAAATCATATAAGCATAGACAGTTTTCCAAAACTCAGAAACTTAGAAATGAGCGTCAGAATATAATAAGGACATAATCCTCAGTCTTCAACACACGCAGTAATACCAGAAGAATGCAGTGCCAGGCTATTCCCAAGATACCACTATGCTCCTAATAGAAGCGCAACATATTTCATTTAGTGTCTTTCGTTAAAGCCTGTGTAAAGTTAATTCGTTTCAGTGTAGACGGCTTATTTATGTTAAAAATTTAAATCTTTGTCAAATTCAGTGTGCGGGGTGTGGCTTATATAAGGGTGCGCTTTATAGTCCAGAAATTACGGTAAGTGAAATAGAAAAAGTGGAAAAGACTAAACCATCAGAGAGAATCAAGCATCAGCCACAGACAGTCAAGGTAGCCCCAGGAAGTGGGAGTCTGTTTGTGTAAGGAAGCCAAACACAACACACTGTATCACTTCCAGCAGATCAGAACACATTACTGCTATTGTGTAATAGACATTGTTAAAGCATAATGATGATGATGATGATGATGATGATGATGATGATGATGAGTAAAATACCTGTCTGCATCTCCTTGACCTGTCGATACATGTTTCTGCAAAGTTTCTCGCATCAGTGCCAGTCCATCTGGAAAACGGTTCATACGACGAGTATATAAACTCAAACCACCATCCGTCAGGTAGCTAAAAGACAGACAAGGAGAGTGGAACAGAGAGAGTGGAAATTTACAGTCAGACAGAATTAGTGTTTGGCTATAGGAAATATCCACATAAATGACTTAAATTTTATAAAAATCAATAAGACAACTGCATGGACGCTTTAGTTAAAAAAGTTAGTGAGAGCCCCCTATTTCCTTCCTCTATGAACTAACATTAGCTACAGCTAAAATAAAGTCAGCCTGATGCTAACCTCACCTTAAGCTAATATCAGTCTATGCTAACACTATCTTGGTGGTAGTATTAGGTTACGATGTGACTTGTCATCTCTCAACCCAAGTACCTGTGTCTCAAACTGTGAATTATATGCTACATTCTACACTACACACTGTATTTTGGAAAACTGTATAACAGAGATATTTGGTATCTATTGTTACAGTTTTGCATTATGTCAAATCTGCATGTCACTGGCCCAGCAAACATGACCATTTGGGGCCTATATGGGTTGAGAGTGAGCTGCCCACTCTAAATAGTGCCCACAAGCCACTCAAGGGTGTGGGCTAGACTGCTCAGTCCCCATAGTGTTGGGCCTACGTATGTCTGGTATTTCATGTTGGTAAAGATGCCTGAGTGTGGGCTTCCCACACTACATAGTGTCCTCTCTGAGCTGGGTAATTTTAGGCCTGACCGTGTCTTGAATTTCATGAAATAAATCAAACACTAATAACTAGTAGTGATGTGTCCAACACAAAATGTGGTGTTCAAACAACTTTAGATCTATTTCCTCCAGCAATACCTAAATTAGCACTCGCCCTAAAAATAATACAGAGCTTTAGACTGACAGGATTCTTAGTCATATCACTATATATATATATATATATATATATATATATATATATATATATATATATATATATATATAAAATAATCATATCAGTCTAAAACTCTGTTGGGAAAGAAAATATTTAGAAAGCAAGGTTTTGTTTTTTTAGGACGAGTTTTCATTTAGGTACTGCTGGAAGAAGTAGGTCTAAAGTTGTTTGAAGGTTGTTAGTGACTCAGTTGTTTGGACATTAAATGAAAGTCCGTTTCCTCACCTGGTTGAAAGAACAGAGAAGAGGAATCAGATGTTGGAATCAGATAAGCAGTGATTTATGACTGCTATGGAGGGAGCACGTATAGTGCAGCAGGAGATAAGTGCTGTCGCACCAAACATGCAAATGTGGGCCCATCATATAGCACCACTTACACAGTGACCGTCTGCTCCATGTAATGTCTGATGTCTGAATGCAAAAATTGTCTGCTGTTCAACAATTTGATTTTATAATGAATGTCACTGATACATCACTGATCACTATAATAGAAAGGCAGTACTTGCCAGTGCAACATTGAAGTATGAGATTTAAGACTCACCCACTGCTGAGCTCGTCTGTATGTGTGTTCTTAGTGAGCACGTCTCCGTCGCTCACATAGCCACTGACGTCTGCCTGGAGTTCCTCTCCATCCTGCTCTCCCAGCTCAAGCCCACAGATGGCGCTGCTGCGTGCTACAAGCTGCCTACGCAGAGGGGCAGAGTAAAGGTAGCGTGTGTGGCCCAGGGCAGCCCCAGCCATGCCCCCATGAGCCGGATATCCATTTCCTGGTGAGGGGGCATCGCCTGCCTGCAGCCGTGGGCTGGACGGACCAATCCGATTAGTCCATGAGAGTGGTGCAGCACGAGATGACCGGAAACCACGACTGTTCGTTTCTGTGGTTCCACCACTATCAAACGTTTCCAGAGCACTGATGAATACATAAATTATATAATATTTTAATTTTATTTATATATATATATATATATATATATATATATATATATATATATATATATATATATATATATATATATATATACATACATACATTTTGATATAAATGTATAAAAATGAGCGTTAAGAGAATGTACCATAATAAACTTAGATTAGTGAAGATTTAATATAGATGGAGAAACATACAAAAGTGAATTCCCTTTCATTGTGCCGTGAAAAAAGAGTGCAGAAATGACAAAAAGCTCTCTTGAGCAGCAGAAATATAAGCAAAATAAATTTTTCTTTTGGTGTTCAGAAAGATAAAGTGAAAGTCAAGCTACTTCAAAGACCAGTGATAAATAATGCATCGATTCAGGGTTTGGGGTTGCCGGATAGATAGAAGTGATGGATAATTATAAATGTTTTAAACAATATATATTTACCAAATATTTAAAAAGCTTTTGAATGCTCAAGATTAAAGTGATGATTGTTGATGAAAAATGAGTTAAAGCACCAGTGTAGCAGAGAGAAGTGTAGGACAGAGAAGTATAAGGCAAAGGAGTGCAGGATAGAGGAGTGTAGCACAGAGAAGTGTAGTATAAAAGACTGTAGGATAGAGAAAAGCAGAAGAGAGGAGTGCAGAACTGAGGAATTTAGGATAAAGAAGTGTCTCTATCTGAGTGGTCAGCAGCTATAATGTCCAGTATGACTTATATTGTAAAAAATTATTTCTTATTAATCTAATGATGTTTTTAAGCATTTTTTAATGAATCAATCAATTGTTCTGCAAATTAGGTCGATTAAGCATGTAGCAGTAGTCTGTACTGGGAATCCAAACAGGGAAACCAAAAGAGCTAGAACTGTGAATATATAAAGCAAGCAGCGTTCAAACCTGCCGCAATCATTATCAAAAGATTCGTATAGCTTTTTAAAATCAAATATTGGGGTTAGCAATTGGATCTGGCAGAGGCTTTGGTAATCCAGCATTTTTACCCCCTTGTGCAGAGAGCACTGCGCCCCACCTCAATATCTCCATGGAGGGGGAGGGTATGGATGCCAGGAGGAGGAGAGGATATGCCCCCACAGCCAGTTCAGTTTGAGGAGCTGTTGGCGGACTCGAGCTGGATATCGATTGGCCAGCCAATATGCAGAAACAACATCCCCTAAGCAAGCTGGACGAATGTTTCTTGCAACTGACGTTACTGCCTCCATGCCAGGGTCTGCCGTTTTTCTCAAACCTGCACACTGAGGTGACCAGGTCCTGGAAGAATCCTTATTTGGCCCACCTCTTCAGCCCCAAAGTCTCTTTTTACACTAATGTAGTGGGGCTGAAGGAGTGAGATAGTGGAGCGATGCCCCGGGTTGAAGAGATGCTAGCTGGCTATCTCTCCCTGGGTGCTGCATCATCCCTTAAAGCCCCAGGTACTGCCCACCAAGCCTCTGAGGACTATCTCTGCTTCGGTGGGCAAGACTTATATGCCGCCGGCTGCCTGCACACAATGGCTGTGTTACAATCTTAACAGGCTGACCTGTTGCAAGAGCTCCACGAGGAAGTGCCTACAGATGAACACCCTGCCTGAGACAGAAGATCCCTCCTGAGAGGAATCTCCCAGGGAGGTTGTTTGAGAAGGGCTACGAGCCTCATCCACACCTGTACCATAGCATTCAGCCCCAGAGTTGGGGTGTTAGGGAAGACCAGAGGGGGCAGTATGATGTCTCTTGAATCACAAACAGATCCACATGAGCTCTGTGAAATTATTCCCATATTTGCTCCACCACATCAGGGTTGAAGTCGCCATTCCCCGGGCCTTGGCCCTTGCCTTGAGAGAGTGTCTGCTCCATGGTTTAAGCGTCCCAGGATATATGCTACCTTCAAGTAAAGCATGTAGGTCAAGGAAAGGCATGTAGGTTTTGCCGCGTGACCTCAAATGTATGAAATGGATTGCCCATCTGGAAAAAACTCCGGGTCTTGAGCCAATGAAGGGGTCTCATATTCAGGAGGCCAAGTGGAACCACATTGGAGGTGGCTGCTATCAGAACCAGCAGTCTCTGAAACTGCGTCACAGTGAGTGACTGGCCCTTCCCCACTCTCTTGACAGCCGCAAGAATGGACTTGACATGAGCAGTGGACAGATGTGCCCACATAAGGGTCAATCCCAATACTACACCTAAGTACGTAGTTCTCTGTGATGAAGAAAGCACACTCTTTTTGGCGTTCATCCTTAACCCCAGTTCCTTCATGTGAGCAAGAATGACATTTCGATGCCGGACCGCCAGTTGCTTTGATTGAGCTATTATCAACTAATCTTCGATATAATTTAGAATGTGGATGCCCCAAAGCCTCAGCGGGACCAGTGCCGCATCCACACACTTTGTGAAGGTGCAGGGTGAGAGGGCAAGACCAAATGGAAGGACCCGATATTGGTAAGCTTCGGCCCCGAAAGCAAAACTTAGGAACTTCCTGCGAGCTGGAAGGATGGATATATGAAAGTATGCATCCTTCAACTCTATGGTCATAAACCAGTCATTGGACCTGATTTGGGACACAATCTGATTTGGGACACAACCTGCTTCAAAATCAGCATGTTGAACCTGAGTCTCAAAAGCAAACAGTTCAGCTGATGCAGGTCCAGTATAGGATGCAACCCACCGTCCTTTTTGGGAATTATGAAATACCGGCTATAAAACCTGGACTCACTGTCTGATGGAGGGACCACCTTGATGGCCACCTTTCTCTAGAGAATGTTTACTTCTTGTTCCGTGACCAGAGCCTGCTTGGACCCGGACTAAACTGTATAGCCTCTGTCTACATTGTGCAGGACCCACTGAGACACCTCTGGCATACCTAGAGCCAGAGCAACATCCTGGAGCAGCTCAGGGGCCTCCTGAGAGGCGGCAAACCCCCCATGTCTGCTAATGTGCTGGTTGGAGAGCAAGGAGGGTGTTTGGTGGAGCTGGCTATGCCCTTAAGCACCGAGAGAAGGGTCCCCAGGTGGTCCTAGTTCAGGACCGCAGTCTGAGTCACACCGGATCACTTTTAGGGGACATGCGTTTTGCAATGCTCTGTCTTGGCACCGCACGATGCTGGGAGGTGCCAGGTTGTGGTGGTGGATGCAACCACAAAGAAGCCACACGTGGGCAACGTGGGTCGGCTGCACTGATTTCTAAATATCGACCAGAGAAAAAGCCATTTCAGTTGACCTCTATTTCTGTGATTTCAGCAACAGATTAAATTAATGCATTGTTGCAATCTACTGTAAAATGCAATAACAACTATACCTCCAATATTGAAGGTTGAAGGGTGGTACTGAGAGGCAATATTGAAACACAAAATCTTTAATGCAAATATAAGGCAAATCCTAGTCATGAAGTTGTACACACAGGCTATCCTTCAGTGCTTTTGAGTTAATCAAATAAAAAAAATTGCATTGTTTTTGTTGAGGAGATGCACTCTCCTGTGAAGACAAGGATAAACCAACTGAGCAAACCGAGGAATGTTTACTGTTAATTTCAATGCGACTTTCATATAAACCAAATAAGTCTATCTGACTTGAACCCTGGTGCAGTTTCCTGTCTTGGTGTGGTCTGTTTGTGCAGGTGAGAGCAAAGCCGTTACCTGAGTATAGACAAAAACTTTACTGTGACCCATTCTATATAATTCTCCAAAAAATCTCCCTTTATTTGCTGCTATATAAAAACATTTGATTCCATTCTTACCTGTGTGTGATCTGTGTCCCCCGTAAGCTTGACATAGTTTCCTCAAGGTTCTGTCGAAGGTCTGCAATGTTTTTTACTGTTCTTAGTCTCCTAGTCTCAGGATCTTCACCTGGTCAACAACAATGAAAGCCAACCGCGTTAATAAATAATTTTTTTGTTGTTCTTCTGTTAAAAAATTTTTTTTGTCACACTAATCATTCTCACCTGATAAATCCTCAGTGGACATCTGGCTGGTTTTGCTGAAGCTACCCAACTCTCCAGTGTGTCCTGTGGAGCCCTTTTCTGCGATATCATCCCCCTCTGTCTGGGATCTGGAAAGAAATATGTTTGTGTGTATATGTTTGTATATGTGCACTGCTTTTGTAATGGTATACTTACCTGTACATGAATGGTGCTACTGTAGCTGTGTTTGGGTGGTTGTACTGCTGCTGAGGCTGAGGAAGCTGTACACTAACTGTGTTGCTAGCTGTGGACTGGGTAGTTCCTCCATTACTAATTGAGGTGACGCCTTGGGTATGATGAGCTTTGCCCTCTGTAGATGCAAGACTGGAAGAGGAAGAAGAGTGGTGACTGTCTCCATGGAAACCAACTCCACTGCTTAGTCTCATGCTACGTGGCCTTTCGTTGTCTTTGCCACAGAAGGGCACTCCTAAACTTTTAGCTGTGCTTTTACTTCCTGGTTTGGGGATTCCGCTGTGAACAGAGGTAGAGCTATCTTTCGTTGCATTCATTTTGCCTCCTTTGGGAATGAGGCTAGCAATTTTAGAGGTTCGTTTAGGCTCTGTAGCCTTGCTAACTTCACTTCTGGCTGTCACTTCCTCTGTAGATGCTGCTTCTCTACTCGGCACCTTTTCAAAAGTAAACAATCGTTTAGAAGAATCCTTTCCTTTGTCTTTCTCTTTCTCCTTAGCCCGCTCTTTCTCTTTCTCATGGTCTTTTTCTTTTTCCACACCTTTTACTGAGCCCTTTTTAGCTGTCAGTGCTCTGCTAAAGGTGCGCTGTGCAATGCCCTTTAGAGCCATCTTCGGGCTGTTGCTTGTTAATGTGTTGCCGTTGGCTTCCTCCAGAACCTCAGGAGCTTCTACTTTCTCTGAAACAAGTGACATTTGCACAGCACTTTCTTGTTGTGTGGAGGATTTAGAGACACTTTTACTGTTAAACAGTTTGAGTTTTTCCAACATGGACTTTTGTGACAGGGATTTGTGGGGTGGGTCAACAGGAGAAGCCTGTTTAGAAGGGACTTCCCCCTTAACCGAAGAAACAGTGGAGGTAGGCGCGTTTTTGGCGCTTAGAGATTTGCTCCTCCATGGTTTGCTGCATGAGTTGGGCTGAGGGATGGCTGAGCTGGAAGTGCCAGAGGAAGAAGAGGAAGATGGCACAGTGCTGGTAACGATGGAGGTGGTTGCCAATGATGATGAAGTGTGCTCATTCAAACTTGGTTGGGAGGCAATGGCGTCTAACGATTCTATAAGGAAGAATTAAATAAAGTTTAGTTACTCTCATCAACTTTCAACATAATCATCGAATATAACTGAAAAAATGTATATATGATAAAAATAATAACAGAATAATGCCAAAACTGCTATTCACACAGGAGAATAAACATCACAAGAAACCAAACAAACCCACACACTTATTTAAAACGAGAGAAAATGTATCATAACAATCCATCTTTCAGCAAGCTTTCAGACAGTGTAAGTAACCCAGAGAAACCAGAGAAATCCCATATCCATGTGCCATATCTTGGCAGTATGTGTTATAATTTGATGGAGATAACTCTGCTGTGTTCCTCTTGTCCCAAATGTAGTCAATAAGCATCAATCTTATTTTCAGTTACTGAGATGTAAGAAAAGCTGTCAGTTTCTGTAGCAGCATTGCTTAAAATACAGTCACTGATCACACAGGGTAAATTGTCAGCTTTAGCTCAGAGACTTGTGTTCTTGGTCAATAATATGAAGAAAAAAAATGTAATGAATGAAGCTGGGAATAAGAAAGGTTTAAAACCAGAATACAGACATGGACAATATTCTTTTTTAATCATATAAGGCCACTTCTTTCTCTATCTGCCAGCCTGAGAACTCCTATGAACTGTTTAGACTAACACAGACAACACAGACGCATGATTAAATCCTGCAGCCACTGTACTGTCATGACTACAAACACTTCATTAATATAATTTAAATCAATACAAAGTGAAACAGGGCATTTAATTTCAGGAATCAGGAAAATTTCAGGAAAATTTCAAAATCATTTTTTAAGAAACCTAAGAATTATTTCCCAAATCAAGCATTAGAAAACAAATAGGTTACAATTTGCATTATAATAAACAGGCGAACAATGAACTATAAAACTATAGTTAAAAATTAAATACAAAATCAACTTGTAAGGATGATTAAATTTGATGTATATGCATTAAATAATAGTTAGATTTAATTTAACACATTTAACTGTGTGTGTGTGTGTGTGTGTGTGTGCGCGCGCGCGCGTGTGTGTTTGTGTGTGTCTCAATGTAAAAGAAAATAGAAGACAACCATATTCACTCACCTCTAAGAATGAAATATTCCAGAAACTTTAGATAATTTAAAAAGCTTAGTGAAAAACTCTAGAAGTGTAGAAGTAGAGGTGTTTCAAGAAGGACTGTGACTCTTTCTCTACACCTCACTAACTCTACACTGCCCCCATCCCCAGTAATAGTTTGTTTGTCTGTCCTTCTCTCTGTCTCTCTATCTCTCTTGTAACCGTAAAGAGACATTAACAAATACACACATGTATTAATATATTTAATTTGCAACTTGCACACTGTGTATATTACTTTTTGAATATAATCAATATGTTATTCATATTATTCAAATATGTTATATTTCACTGTGTGTGTGTGTGTGTGTGTGTGTGTGTGTGTGTGTGTGTTCCCATCGTGCTCCAGTTCTGCATCAGCATGCAAAAACAAAGCAGCTATTAAGAAGTGATTAAGGCCCAATTAGCCACATGGAAAATGGGTCAGACCACTAATGACTTCCAATAGGGGGAAGGAAAGAGATAGAGAGACAGATCACTTAGTTACGGTGAGAGAGAAAAGACAAGTGTCCTCTGGTAATAAAGATTGCTTTTTTTTAACCTAACCTCAAATTGTGTGAGAATCATTTTATCTGAAAGTTTATTTGTTTATTCTCTTTAAATATTTATTTCCATTTCTCTGTCGAAGACTGAACTAAATTCCTGCATTTTATTGTCCATCACTGATCATTCTGATCATTATCAAACAAAAAAACACTAGCTGAGTTAAACTCAATGACCGTTTACGCTGTTATAGATAAAAAACATAATATGTAAGATGGTGAAAATGGTATAGTTTAATGTGCTATTGTGTAAATTGTTTGTTTGTAACTTCGGGTCAGTCGCACTGGATCTGTTCTGGCATGACTCATGAGCATCAGGTTGTGCAATCAGCTTCTTTTAAATTAAGCCTGTTAGCTCGCTGCATTTCTCCATTCAATTCTCTTTTTCTTAGCATTTGTCTGCTACAACAGTAACTTATCTGTTTTTAAACATGATTTGCTGCAACTTTACTATGTTCCAATGCATGTTTTCAATGTTTAAATATTTATGTTATGCATATATAATAAAAAAATTATACATAATTAAATTCATTATATTCTAGATGCTTATATCTTTACAACTAAGCAAAATGTCTGTGTATTTTTTAAAGCATGGTTGTCAACTTGCCATCTGCAATCATTAAAAACAATACAAATGGTAATATACACGATTTGCATATTCGAATGCTTTTCCTGTATACTTTTACACATAAGTGCCATGAATTAGGGTTCTATATAGTTATAAAAGTAAAATACAGAAAAATACAGAACTGATTAATTAAAATAATAATTGTCAGATTAATCGATTTATAACTATATTTAAATAGTCATTAGTTATAGCCTAATATATATATATATATATATATATATATATATATATATATATATATATATATATATATATATATATATATATATATATATAAATATTTCACCATTTTCACAGTCACACTAATTTTAATGCTTCTAATGCTTTATTTGCTTAATAACATGCTTCCGTAATATTTAGGAAATAGCAACAGAAAATCCCATTCTGCAGATAATTATTCCGCCTTGGGAAATGGTTTGTCAGTACACCTCTAGCAAACTACTCACTGATTATTATACAGAATACTTTTTTAATATCCACTGCCTTGGCAGTCATGAGATTAACATGCACAGTGAACGGAAGTGCAGTACAAACCCACTGCGCAAAATGTATTTTTTTTAAGTAGGATTTAATAGAAATAATAAAATGTAATAATTAACAAATAGAAAAATCATGGTTATATATCTTTTATTATGTGAGCGACATATTGGAGTTTATTTTATAGCATTTTCACTCTATGGAAGCAATGTGTATGTGGGGGTTTCATTCTTCAGATTTTTCTGAAGTGCTGAAGCACTATTTTCCAGACTAAAGCTGGTTAGTGCACAGACACACACACATGCACACACACTATCTTCTCTCTCCAGCACAGTCCTATGATGCTGGCCTTTGTTTTGTACCTCTGGTGTGCGTTGATGTAGGTTTGATTTTCTCAGTGAATGTCTGGCTGCGTCTGTTTCCTGCTGAGCTGACTGAACCCCGAGACTCAACACACACAGCAGGAACTCTTGATGTAGGGCCAGGAAGTCTGAACAACAGAAATTGAGAATATAAGCTTAAAAGTGTTTTGAGAACAACAGCCAGCAAAGACAGTCATAATAATATTTGATATTTCTAATGTTAATAATAAAATAAATAAAATAAAAACATTAATATGTTCAAGTAATAAATAATCATATGAATGTATATAGCAAAACAGAAAACATAAAGAGACACCAGTAAAAGTAAAAGTGTAAATATATAAACAATAATATAGAAGCAGGCACACACACACACACACACTCACTGGTAATGACACACACGTCTCCTCAACAGCCAAACGTTAACAGACAGAAACTTACTACTAGCACATCAATATTATAACTAATAATGTAAGTTAACAAATGGCTTTGGCTGTAGATATGTGACGGAGTTTCAATGTTAGAAGGGAAGAACGTGAATTTCATCTCATTTAAACATTAGCAAGGGTTTAATACAGCATGCAGAGGAAGAGAAGAATGAGTAGGATGATGAAGAGAAAATGGTGGTGAGGTGAATGAGGAGAAGTATGAAGAATAAAAATGAGGAAAGCAAGAAAGACAGATAATGGAGATAAAGAAAAAGAGACAAATAGTGAGAGCAAGCGAGAGATACAGAGAGCATGACAGAGAGAGAGAGAGAGAGAGAGAGAGAGAGAGAGAGAGAGAGAGAGAGAGAGCTAACCTAGATGTCTTTTTCTGACCAATGGAAAACTTGAGAAGTTTGCTCTCAGAGGAAATCCTAGACAAAAAGAAAGAAAAGATACAACAGGAAACAGAGAGACAGAGAAAGTGATAGTGACTGAAAAGCAGACACATAATGCTGAATATGCTGCAACATTCACTCTGTCAAATCCTTTATCTCATCTCAGTTCCTTCTAAGCAGGAAATTACAGGAACCGTGCCATACCTGGACTGCATCTCTGTCTGTGCTCGTTGGATCTGTGATGTTGAAGAGTCTGTCTCATGCGAGGAGGCCACTTGTGTATGTGCAGTGTTTGTAGGCGTGTGTGTGAAGTGTGTGTGTGAGCTACTCTGCTGCTGTTGCTGCTGCTGTTTGTATCTTGATAAACTGAAAAACAGTCCCAGTATCGCCTTCAGATTCCCATTTCTGATTTCTGCAGAAACAGACAGGAAAAAGGGAGTGGGAGAGAGCAAGACAGGCAGATAGACAGAGAGGAACAGACAGACAAAGAAATACAGACAGTGAATGAGCATCCATTGTAAAATTAAGTACATACTGGTGTTCATCCACAAAGGACATTGAGGCCACACCTACTTTCATTAAGACTGACTGGTACAAACAGGGCCAGGGCTAGTTGGGTGAAAGGTAATTTTAAAGATATAGGTACAGCACAATTATAGGTGCTTCTAGTGGTTTCTAGGGTTTGGAGCCAATACCTATTGGGTATGCTTATGCTAATAGGAGCTATGCTAACTGTTGAAAATACTTACAGTAATAAATGCTTGTATAGCCCTAGCCTAGCAGGTATCACCTTTTGGGAATGGTACAGTAGCTTAGTGGTTAAGGCATTGTTCTTTGGATCAGCAGGTCATGAGTTTAAATCCCAGCATTATCAAACTTTTTCCTGAGCAACTTAAACACACTGCTGCTCAGTTGTATGATTTGGACAATTGTAAGTTGCTCTGTATAAAGGTGTCCGCCAAATGCATTAAATTGACTCCTTGGTCACAGGCAAATAAACACAATGGAAGATAAATTGTATTATATTACCTTTAATTATTCTAAAAGAATTGCAATGCATTCACCATTGCATCATTACATAAAGCTTATGCAATGTCACAACTTTTATTTCCGTTCAGATCTTGTATTGATTTTGGCAGAGTCGGACAACTGCGTTGCAAGTCTTCTCCAGCCGGTTCAAGTTCTAGACGCTGTGGTGGTAAATCCATGTGTGAAAATGTTGTTGCATTTTGTTTTTCCATTGCTCCAGAGACCAATCTTTATGCTTCACAGCTGTTTATGGAAATTCTCTTTCTATCACTATGAAACAAAGTCGCGAGTTCTACAGTATTTTTTTTTACAATTTGTTTATTCAAATTGTTTATTTTTCTGACCACCTTTCCATTCCATTCATCCAAGATGATGGTTCACCACTATCCTTCCTGGATTTAACAATGCATTGGACAGTTCTCAGTAATCTTCTTAGTTGTTTTCTTTGCATGATGCAGGCCAATAATTTGACTGAAGCAGAGTAACATCTTTTCCACAATCACAGGATGTCTTCATGATTGTTTAAAACATGAGAAGCAGCTTGATGCATCAGTTCAGCTCTTACCTATTTGCTTAGTTTAAACCAGGTAGTAATTGTTTTGTGGCCAGGCAATAAAGTGTCTTACCGTCAGCTGATAGTCCCTGTATGTTCACACCTTTTGCTGCCAGAAAAGTAAGACATGTATCAATATTTTCAACCTGGAGAGAGGAAGACGTAGAAAAAGTTTCAGTAAAACTGAGACCATCAAATTCCAGAAAATTCCCAAATCCTACATGCTCACATACACTTGCCATGACATTATTATATTATGCTATACCTAAACCTAACCCTTACTTTAAATGCAATTAATTAAAAAGGAAAAAAGCTAAATGTCCCCATAAGCTTACAATATTCCTATATTCTTATATATAAATGTATATTCCTATACATTTGGTTTTCACCAAGATATAACTACACATCAAGCACCGTATTGCTAGGCAAACACTACAGAGTCAATAAGCAAAAGCTAATTGGTCAGATTCCATCAGCGTGTGACTTACACTTTAATATTAAATATTTTATTAATAATAATAATAAAATAAATAATATTAGTAAGAAAATATTAAAACCAAAAGTCCAAATAATAATTAAATATTAATAAAGTTATTTAAAACGATCTACCAAGTATGAATTTAATATTTAGATTGTGATTATAATGAAAAGAAGAAGAAGAAGAAGAAGAAGAAGAAGAAGAAGAAATGCGAGGAATCGCACAACAACACACCCTGGCATGTATTTGGGTGACAGATGTTCCCAAGAGCCAAAGGTTGCACCATGGAATTTTAGGACAGGAATTCATATCATGCACTCTGAATAAATATAACTCTCTAAATAAAACTAATTTTGTTGGCACACCCCTACACACAATTGAATTGATAAGAACACAGAATGAATTAAATGTATAGTAAATGTAGATTATTTACATGTGTGTGGAATTTATTTCTCTACAGATTACAGATCAGTCGACAGTCGACAGTCGACAGACTGCTTAGAGATAAGCATGACTCATGAAGATGAACTTTTTCATACTAAAGAAAAATAGATGACTTCCTAGTGAGACTAATCACCCAAGTGTCTGTATGTGTGTTTGTGTGTGTGTGTGTGTGTGTGTGTGTGTGTGTGTGTGTGTGTGTGTATGTATGTGTGTGTGTACATGTACATTTGTACATGTGTGTGGTATGAACATGTGTTATGTGACTTCTACACACCCTATAGAGATTCCTTTGCTCCCATTCTCTGAGATTCCCCTCATCTGTTACATCTCTACAGCTGTTAGATTATTATTTTTAGTAGTAAACATTAGGATCTAAACAGAAAGACAGAAGGTTATCTAAAGGTTTGGATCTGTATAAGTCTATGGTTGTTATAGTGATGTTGCCTGTAAAGAGACTAAAGGGTGTCATTATTTTAAAAGGATGCATCTCATCTTTAAAAGTATGCATCTCATCATTTTGCATCTAATAAAAGTACAGGAAGAGTAAAGGGTTTACCTGTTACCCTGTGTTAACCCTTTACTCTTTCTGTACTTTTATGTGTTTGCATGACTCTTCATTGCATGCAAACACGTGTGTCTTTAACTTCAATCATCCATGTCTCATTGGATAAAAGGTAGAATTCATCACACTATTAATTCTGACAAGACATCTGCTGTGACTCACCTCCACTTACCAACGCTTAAATAACACATCCCCAAAACTCTGTCTTTAATGTCTAGCGTTTAGTCATCTTTTTGCACCGTTTCACAAATACAATTTTATGGAAGGAGTGTCAGCACTTTGCAACTGAAGGAACAATTGGTGGTGAAGGAACAATTATTTATAGCTGCTATAATGTAAGAGAGAGTATGCAATGAGAGAGTAAGCTTTTAAATGGTTTAACTGGTAAATTGTAGTATAAAAGTAATAAAATACTTTGGGACAGTATGTAAGAAATAGATTAATATATGGAAAGTAAAAATCCATATTTGATCATTTTCCTGTGACATCATGCTTTAGTCCTTACTTTTCTGTCAGTACACAGTGTATGTGTGTCCTGTACCTGCTTACAATGCTGTTGTATGTACTTTAATTTCTTTCTTTCTTTCTTTCTTTCTTTCTTTCTTTCTTTCTTTCTTTCTTTCTTTCTTTCTAACATTGCTAACTATAATCTACTGAAATAACAGTAATAGTTGGAAGCTGTGAAAATTTCAGAAATATACTGAGCAGAGAGGGACACAGCAGTGCTCCAAATATTTTTTAGTTGTCTTTAAAACTATGGCTGTTTATATACCTTTGAGCAGTCCTAACAGTATAGGAATATGAGGAACATGCAATTTTAAAAATGGACATGAGTCAAGGGTGCAAGATTCTCATCATTTAAAGATAAGATATACCTTTATAAGCTGAGTAGGTTTGCTAATTCTGTGAGGCGTTTAATAGTGGGAGTGTCGATGGAGTAGCTAAACATTCATAAATAAACTGCTAGCTCTGTAACTGTCATTCTGGTTTCTAATTGTTTAACAGTGAAGCATGAGAAGTGCTTATAAACCCTACTGTCTCTCTGTCAAACTCCTCTATTGTTCTATACGTTTCTGTTCAAACAAACACACTTCACATGATGTATATTTCTGATAAAAAATTCTTGCTGATCTAAGCTATAGAATATAATTACTAAAAATAATACAAATCATGAATTGATTGAGTCTCACCTATAATGAGATAATAACCATAGTCACCTGTACCATGCCTTTCTGCTAAACTATAATTCTCTTCCCCAATAAAAGCAGGTCCTTTATTCAGCTAACTGTGTTAATAAACATCACTATTTTTAACATAAATACATTTTGTTAATCAATACTTTTAACATTATAGAAGATCCAAGAGACTTTCCTGTTCTTCTAGTTCCTGTCCCTAAAATTAATCTCTTCTTTTGTTTCTTATTTTGTTGACCAATAAGACAAAGAAAACACAGATTGTCATGTTACTGAGAAACTGCACAGTGTAAACCTCTTTGTTCTGAAAAGTTTCACATGGCAGAGAACTCACAGACCGTTAAAAAACACTGACACTGGAGACTCCTTCCATGGTAAAGATCTCTTCAAAGGGAAAATTTAGCACACCAATGTTTATCGATATCTCTATTTTATATGTTTTCTTTCATAAATAACAACATATTTTTGTTATAAGTTTGGAATCAAACTTTAGATTATTAGCAGTCAGCGATTAAAATCTGCATGATTAAGCTTCTCCCAAACTCTGATCCATCAGATTCTAGAATATAGCAATGTTGTGGTATAAACAAGTGTTATAATATTTAGAATAGAATTGGGATAGGGACAGAGACACAGGCAGAGTGCAAGCAAACCAGGAGGGAGTTTTTTATTACAGTATAAAAAGCAGTAATCTATCTGTCTGTCTTTATAAATATCTCACGCTTTCTATCAAATTCTGCAATTCACTCAGTGAATACTGAAAATAAATTACAATTAAATAAAAAATAGATAGAAAATACTCACCATCTGCGAGTGGCTCTTTGGGCAGCCGTTTATGTCCTCGATCTTCTCATTGGCTGCAGAAAGAAAAAGTTAAGTGTTTAGGTCTACAAACTCTGTCCAGGAGAGTGTTATAGAGTGTGTTCGGGTGTTTTGCCGTGTGTAAGAGTCAGTGAGTGAATGACTAAGTGTGTGTCCACGTGTGTTTTACTTGGCCCAACCCCCTACGAGCAGCTGAGAGACGGCAGTACGCACTGCCAGCTGATTCCACACTACCACATACACTGAAGTTGGATCCAAATGAAGATGCACAAGGTATGTGCATGTATGTATGTATGATAGAAAAAAATAATTGATCGCTTCGATATAATTATAATATAATTAATGGATAATAGATCACATGATATCACTATTCTGGATCACATGACATCAGTCTTTTGGCTCACATAATTATACTGGATCACATGATGTAACTATTCTGGGTTACATCACCCTACTGGATCACATAACATCAATATTCTGGATAACATCACTAGAACACACAGCAAAGATACTACAGTAGACAGCATATATGGTTAAAAACAAGTGTGTGTGTGTGTGTGTGTGTGTGTGTGTGTGTGTGTGTGTGTGTGTGTGTGTGTGAAGCTCAAATTTTAGTAGCAATCTTGATCTGTTTTGTTTCTCATCCCTTGAGAAAAAACAGAAAAAACAAAATTGAAGTTGTTCAATTGATTTTTGAGTGAGCGAGAGTTATTAAATAAACACATCATAATCTACAGAGATTTAGATGTGTGTGTATGTTTCTGTTTCTCTGAACAGCTTTTTTCGAACAGCACAGATGACAGGCAGATATACAAACAAGCAGACAGACAGACAAACAGACAGACAGACAGACAGAAAGACACATTCTATTCTTGGCACAGGCATGCTGGTAGGAGGGTTAAAATAAAAGATGGATAGATATATGAAGAGACAGGAGGATGGACAGAGCAGCTGATGACGGGTGTGTACCAACAAAAAATGTTTACCCTTTGTGTGTCTAATGCAGTAATCTTATGGGTTCATAAATGCTTGTTTGTCTGTTCTTATGCTCAGGGAACATACTAACCAAAAAAAATTACTTTGAGCACTTTTACCCCACCCACACACACACACACAAACTCCAAAAGACTGTGAGCGACTAAATAGGAGCCCAAAGCTTGCACACTTCATGGTGACTGAAAGTTTGAAACATACATTTCCAAGCATCAACTGAATCAATTAGTGTGTTTGTTTGTTAAAGGAAGATATTAATTAAATTATCTTACCTACAACTTGGATGATTTCAGCCAAAAGCACTCCATCAGAAACATCTTGCTGTAGATCTTTAATCAGCTGTTTATGTCCTGATTTTACCAAATAGTGATTTGCCCAGTCTGTGTAGATCTGTCCGAGAGAAAATGAAACTTGCAGTGATCCAAATGTCAAAAAAAGTGCAATCGCAATCAAAAATGATGTTTTGATTTTGATTTACAGCATCAGAAACGAGTGCTTAAAGACGAGAACCAGAGTGAGCTGAGCGTTTGTCCTTTTGTTAAGCAGAGTATTCAAATGCCGGCCATTGTGCCCTATTCATGCGCCCTATTCAGTGCACTCAGGGCAGAATGTTGGGGGGTGGATTAAGGGAATGAATAATGTGAAAGGCCCTGTGTTGAATCAGTGTGTTTAAAAAAAGCTTCTACCCAGGCATCTTATTACGTCCCATGACATCATCACCGAGCTCTGCTTCTGATACAGACACATATCAAAAATTTTTACAAAATCCACAGACAGTAAAAAAAAAAAAAATTATTGTTTATCTTAACCTGCCAACTTTTGTGGTTTCAGAGATTAATTGAAATAAATGCCTTAAATTATGTATTTTTTGAACAAAAGAATTACATAAAAGAAACATTTACGGAGGACTTGTGATGAATTAGTGGAAAATGATTTTCACATATTTATAATTTTTTTGAAGATTTTACCCCCACACACCGAGCCCCAACATGCAGTTTGTTTCTAGTGAGAACAAAGCAACAGAGGAATGTTTTTACTCAGTGGAATAGACTAATGATAGGAGGCAACAGGTGCACACAAACACACACATACACACGCACACTTCATGCAGCATTGTGTACAATTTGAAACACAAACAGCAGGTATTTCCCTCTTTTTAAACAGCACAATCTATGACTTATTTACCCATCATGCTTACTAACACAGAATAAACTGTCATCATAGAGAACAGAGAGGCCTGTCACAAAATAGTAGCTTGTGCCTAGATACGTCATAACCTAAACACCACAACACAACACATACACCCCAAAATAAACACTATAACACATACAACACAACCTAAACACCACAACAAATACACCAAACCTAAACACCACAACACATACACCCCAAAATAAACACTATAACACATACAACACAACCTAAACACCACAACAAATACACCCCAACCTAAACACCATAAAACATACACCCCAAAATAAACAGCATAGCACATACACTAACCTAAACACCATAACACATACACCCCAACCTATACACCACAACACATACACCCCAAAATAAACACCATAACACATACAACACAACCTAAACACCACAACACATACACCTAACCTAAACACCACAACACATACACCCCAACCTAAACACCACAACACATACACCAAACCTAAACACCATAACACATACACCCCAAAATAAACACCATAACACATACAACAAAACCTAAACACCACAACAAATAAACCACAACCTAAACACCACAACACATACACCCCAAAATAAACACCATAGCACATACACCCTAAACTAAACACCATAACACATACACCCCAAAATAAACACCATAGCACATACACCCTAAACTAAACACCATAACACATACACCCCAAAATAAACACCATAACACGTGCAACACAAAATAAACACCATAACACATACACAACCTAAACACCACAACAAATACACCAAACCTAAACACCACAACACATACACTAATCTAAACACCACAACACATACACCCCAACCTAAACACCATAACACATACACCCTAACCTAAACACCATAACACATACACAACCTAAACACCACAACACATACACCCTAACCTAAACACCACAACATGTGCACTAACCTAAACACCATAACACATACACAATCTAAACACCATAGCACATACACCCCAACCTAAACACCACAACACATACACCCCAAAATAAACACCATAACACATACAACACAACCTAAACACCACAACAAATACACCCTAACCTAAACACCACAACACATACACCCTAATCTAAACACCACAACACATACACTAACCTAAACACCATAACACATACACCCTAATCTAAACACCACAACACATACACCCCAACCTAAACACCATAACACATACACTAACCTAAACACCATAACACATACACTAACCTAAACACAACACATACACCCTAACCTAAACACCATAACACATACACAATCTAAACACCATAGCACATACACAACCTAAACACCACAACACATACACCCCAAAATAAACACCATAACACATACAACACAACCTAAACACCACAACAAATACACCCCAACCTAAACACCACTACACATCCACCTAACCTAAACCACACAACACATACACTAACCTAAACACCATAACACATACACCCCAATCTAAACACCATAGTACATACACCTTAACCTAAACACCATAACACATACCCCCAATCTAAACACCATAGCACATACACCCTAACCTAAACACCATAAAACATACACCCTGACCTAAACACCATAACACATATACCCGACCTAAACACCATAACACATACACCTAACCTAAACACCATAACATATACACCCCAACCTAAACACCCTAACAAAAATCATTCTAATTTCTTCCATGCTGATCACACAGTATAGTGTCCTTAAACACATAAACAATGAGAATGCTTAAGAATCTATATTTTCTCCCTTCCTGTCACTCTCTCTCTCTCTCTCTCTCTCTCTCTCTCTCTCTCTCTCTCTCTCTTTCTCTGTTGAGTAAACATGCCCCTGAGGTTTCAGTGACCAGTGTTTTTGTCCTTTCTTCTCTTCGGATCTGCCTGATTCATCCTGATGTCCTACCCCTGGATGGAGTCCTTCTCAACTGTGAGCACTCTGTCCAGCTGGGGATGGTTCCACATTTACAGCCTAAAGATCCATTAAGCTGCTGAGCAATTTAAGAACTTTGAGGACTGATTCGGACAGTAATTAATATCAACAGTCTACTACAGTGGCTCAGAACAGTTTGCATGAATAGATATGCATTTACGCACCTACTACTACACACCTCAACAATGTATCTACAACGAATGGACATTCAGTGTCACATTTGGTGCTGTTTTCTCACAAGGTTTCTTCCTCATACCATTTTCCTCGCCACAGTTGCCACTGACTTGCTCATCAGGGATAAACAATTATAAGGAACTAACTTATAGTCAATAAACGTACACATTCTTTTATATAACCTTATTACCGCTTTGTCTGTGTAAAGCTGCTTTGAGACAGTGTCCACTGTAAAATGTGCGATACAAATAAAATTTAATATATTATTCAATATATTAATATCTGGGATATATATAATTTAATCCAATATCTGGGATTTTGGTCCCCTGCTATTTTCACTCCATATATAGTGCTTAAATCCTTTAAATTTGCACAGGCGAAGTAAATTCAACTACCTAAATGTCATTGTAGAGATTTTCTAGTGTAGTCGTTTTGGAGTTTGAGTTTACTTTTAAAGCCATTGGGAAACTTGGCACCTACTCCTCAACACACACACACACACACACACACACACACACACACACACACACACACACACACAAAGACTTGCACACAACCACTCACATACACACAGACAGACACATACACACATAGATAGGCATATGAGCAAATATATACGCACAGATGCACACACACAAGCACACCAATGAGAACACACACACACACACACCTGTAAAGAAAAAACACACTGTATGGATCAGTGGGCTGTCAGCAGAAACTCTTTCTTTTATCTCCTGAAACTTTGAGGTTGAGCAACCTTAAAGGAATTTCTTAAAATGCCCCTATGCTAACTTTACTCTAATTACAGAGCTAATGCAGTGAGTCAAAAATACAGCTAACCAGAGGCCCTCCATTACACACACACACACACACACACACACACACACACACACACACACACACAGCAACAGCAGCAGCATAAAATAACAGCTCAGTTAAAGGTAATTAGATTAAATTGCAGAGAGGTGATGGAAAGGTCAGCAAGGAACAGAGTTTAAATAAATGCTGTCAGTTATTTAACTCTTAAACACACATCCTGCTGAAAAAACACCCAATGAAATAAAAAAATTAATAAAATATATTTATACCACAACACAGCCGAATGATCAGATTTGTTTGGTCAGATAGTGTGCATAAGGTTTTTATAGCACAGCTCAGACAGTAGTTTTTGCTTATTCTAATACTTATCTATTTTAACTTCTTTACACTTTTCTGATCAGACCTCACATTATGCTTTGCAAATTCGTATAATTTTGTAATGATCCACACTTTTGTAATTTTTAATGATTCACACTCACACACCACACTTTCAACTATAGACACTGTTTAAACTACTAAGCTATAAATGGCTTCAACTTGTGCTCCAGCAATGGCATTCATACCATTATTTACTCAACATTATATTATATTATATTATTATTATTATTATAATTATTATTATTATTATTATTATTATTATATATTACTGCAAGCATTTTTAGTATCAAAATAAACCCTTCTAACTGCCACATTGTGGTGTAGCTCAAGGTTCTTTGTTTATCCCCTTAGGCTATGTTTCAGCTCTCTATAGCCAGGTTTAGCAAAAGCTCACCATTTTGTAATGAGCACAGTTCATCCTGCCCTTGTTTCTTTCTGGTGTACATAGATCCATGAGTGCCATGACCTGTCCACAGGTTTGGAAAAGATTTGCAAATAATCAAATTAGTACACACGAATCCTTCACATTCTTCATCCTTGATCCAATTAATTTATCCACCACAACTCAGCAGACAAGGTGTAAGAGATAAGTTTATTCTCTGTGAGCAATATCTCTTTTTCTCCACAACTCTATTTCAAGTGCCAGAGACCTTCACTGTCAGCAATCATTCTGTCTGTGTAGATTCTCCTCCCACATGTACCTACAGCTTGGCTTTTTTTCTTTTGCATTACATTTGTTTTTGCTTTTTTGTACAGATAATACCTAAGTAAGTCTTGTATGAGAGAAAATCCATTGAGGGTAACTATCAGAAAAGTTATAAGTCTCTCTCTCACACACACGCACACACATAAATCGCAGCCTTGAAGGGGGGTGGGGGGTGTTACCTATGTCCTATGGTTTGAATACTATGCTTAGTCAAGAATATTTTTGGTTGATACTACCCTGTTGTTTAAAGTGCCCTTTCCTGATATAAACTAAAATAGTGGTTATTACCTGAACTAGACCTCCTCAATGATTTGATCTGATATGACAAGTATAACTGTGATTTTATTGCTTCACACTGCAATCATGAAATGTGTAAAAACAAACAAAAAAGAATTCATGATCAGTCATTAAGTTTACCAAAATGATATTTTTTTCTCTTATCTGTAGTAAAGCTTTCCTGAGCTGCCTGCAAAGCAGAGCCTCAGACATTGAGTTAATGTGAGAGCAATGGAATTGTCTCAGAAATAATGTCTGATTTTGTTAATTAAACTTTGTTGATCAAATTAATGACATCTCACTTACAAAAACCTGCACTGTATCTCTATGATTATTACAACTACTGCAGTTAGTCATACAACTAGCAGTCAGTGTTAGTTTACTTGCTATGCAACATTTGCTACTTCGGAATATATAAGAATACAGAATGTACAGTTATATACAATTAGAATGCAAAACACCTTAACAGCTTAAACTTAGCTAGTAACAGTTATCAAAGTTAGCATGCTAATGCTGGTATGGTAGGCATTTTAACACTTTAACACCGGGAAAAAAATAGTTAGACAGATAGTTAGACAAGTGGGCTACACTCAAAATATTCAAAAAAGGCAGAGGTGGGAAGTAACGCAGTACAAATACTTCGTTACTGTAGTTAAGTAGATTTTTTTGGTATCAGTACGTTATTTCACTATTTATTTTTCACTTTTACTCATTACATTTTTACACAAATATCTGTACTTTCTACTTCTTACATTTTCAGAACCGGCTCATTGCTTTAGTTTTAATCCATGGTTTGGTGAAATGTCAATATTTTTTTTCACTGCGTGCCGATTTCAGCCCACCAACCGATTTCCTGTCATTGCGTGTCTTTTTCAATCCAATTGTGTATAATGTCCTGCCTCTCACTCACCACAGATGTAGACTAGTTAACAAAGCTAAGAATGAGCAGGCAGAAAGCAACAAGAAGTAAAGCTAACGTGGATGAGACAGAGGAAGTCAGTGATGTAAACATGACTGAGAACCATCATCATCATCATCATCATCATCTTTTCTCTGCTTGTGTTCTATATGTGGATGTTCAGCCTAGACACATTCATTAGGTAACAACATTTTTATTAATTAAATTTTATAAATTTTATTATCAATTCAGCACACATTTCTGTTTTATCATTTTTATAAAAAAATATAAATACATAAATAAATAATTAAATATAAAAGAGGCAAAATTAAAACCTTCGGCAAAAGATAAATTTATTTACAACGCCCTTTGTTTACTTAGATATAAAACAAATAAATAAACTCAACCGAAAAATATTTTCAAACAGTAAACATTTGTTTTATTTATGCGCCAAGTTTTAAATCAAACATCAAATCCGCCATGATTCACACAATTAACCCTCTGGGTGGTTTTTGTGGGTTTTCCCTCATAATGGCGAAACAAACTTAAATTACTGTCTTTATTGATCATACAGATAAGTACAATACATCATTCGAATCTGTAAAATGTCTAATTTTATTTGTATACACTTATAATAACAACAAAACGCTGTGCTTTTGTAAAATAAATTAAACAGACAGTGTGCGCTC
>NC_060892.1:22218399-22230899 GCF_014805685.1 Silurus meridionalis
TGGGTTTTTGAGAAACTACTAGTTTTAGCACAATGGTAAAAGTGAACAGCAAAATACACCTAAGGAAGGTGTTTGTGAAAGTGACAAAAAAATTATATCTTGATTTTTTTTAATAATGACAATTAGACAATATTTTGCTGTGTGCGTTATTCTGCTGGTACCTTAAAGACTACCATAGAGAATTGGCTCCTAAAGTTTAATATTCTTCATATTCTCTGTGGTGGTCAGTTCACAGCAGTGACAGAGACTCATTTTTTCCAATAAGTTTGAATAGATTTGTACATTTTATGGGCATTTTTTTGACCTTCATAAAGCCATTTTCTCTCAAAATTGTGCATCATCTTTTAGTGAAATTCTTACATTTAATCATTCAGTTAGAATAATATATTTTGGCTGTTACCAAGCTAATGAAATTAAGTTTAACAAAATCCATCTCTGAAATAAAGAGGAAACAAAAGCTGCATTGGCTGATTTCATTTCACTTAAGTAAAAGTACAAAAGTATTTGCCTTCAAATGTATTTAAGTATCCAAGTACTATGATTTATTATGTATATAATGTTCCTATTATCACTTTTATCACAAGACTCTTCCTTAATCAGCTCAGTTTATGTAAAAAGACTCTAATGGTACTCTTAGCACAATCTATTAATAGAATGATATTAATGAGTTAAAAACTGATTGATATCTAAGAATTTATCATGAGCCCAAAACCCTCTTTTTAAAAAATCAAGCAAATAAGGCCACAGGGGCCGTGGCAAGTTAGAGTCAAGAGTTTCTTCCATCATTTATTCCTCTCAAAATGTTCTGCTTGACATTGAACTGATGCTAAAATGTATGTTCATGCTAAGTAGGTACCAGCACGCGGCAATGGCGGTTCTAGCTTGAATGAACTACGCCATGACCCAACGTCTCCCTATTGGTTAGTTTTAGCCTAAAAAAGCTCCTCTCTGCTTCAGCTACCGTCACTGGACAATTTCTTAGAGCAGTCCACAAAAATGGATACATTTCTGAAAGCATTATACACGTATAAATATCACCCTAAATTCAAGTCTTTGTGCACAATTTATTAAATTCTTAGAACCAAGAACAACTCCGTGGCTAATTGTAGCCAAAAGATACATATAACATCTATAGTCTTATAATATGTCTTTTAAATGAGCCTTTTAAGCTGCACTGGAGATTCTCCTTACTGAACTCTGTTCAGGACTTATTCAGTACAATCACAGAAAACCTTTATGACATCACCTCAATTAAAGGAAACACAAATTAATAAGTCCTACATTTAATTATTACTAGTAAAATTATAATGTTATGCAGCTAAAAGAAATATTGTTGCGCTATGGGTAAAATCATAGCAGGCAACACTGATATACAGTTATTAACCTATTTCATTAAAAGCATTAGCCTTCACTATCCTTATAACGAGATGTGTGATAGAGCTGCATACACACCTTTACCTTTTGCACTTTCCCCTCTACTTCTTTCCTATCTTTCTGAATTTTTTGAGGGTTTAGAGCTTTTTTTGTTATTCATAATTTAAATTTGCCCGATACCCGATAATGTAAAATGGCACATAGTTATACAATAATTACTATATTATTGTAGAGGATATATATCGAACACCCCTAAATGAATACGTTTAATTTAGTTAGTGATGACGCTGATTATATCACAGCACTGTAATAAATAACTGTTATATTATTTAGGACTATCAATATTATTAACATTTTAGTTAAGTGTATTTTAATGAGCTTATTACTTTAAAATTCTTTAAAAACATAAAACTTAAACACTATAAAAAACAAAAAACTCATAAGGAACTAATGAAATAATGAAATTTATTATTAAAAATATAATTATTAATATAAAATGAAGTAAAATGTAAAATACAGTACAGTACTCTATACATAATATAGCATTTTTGGGGTGGCGTCCAATAATCGTGGTATTTCGTTTATCGCAGGTGGTTTTGGACTGTTGCCACCGCGATAAACGGGGGATTACTGTACTCTAATCAACATGGCCATGGACAAATTATGGGTGCTTTATGCAAATGTATGTTTATTATTATTAATAATAATATTAATAATAATTAATACTTAACATATAGAATTAAGTCAAAATATTTTTGTAAATGTTTTAAAGTAATTATGTTTTTTTAAATTACAAAAAATTATCAGTACATATGAACATATACAGTGCATTGCAAAAGTATTGATAGGCCTTTAATATTTTCACATTTTGTCACGAAATTACAAACTCAAATCTATTTTATTGGGATTGTATGTGTTATATTCCAACATAAAGTATCGCATAATTGTGAAGTGGAAGGAGAAATGATACATGGTGTTTAAGATTAAATAAAAAAACTAATAAAAATCTGAAAAGTGGACTGTGAGCAGTGTGGATAGTGAGCATATGTGGATAGTGAAAAGTGGATAGTGAGCATATGTCTTTAGCACCCCTGAGTCAATACTTTGTCGAACCACCTTTCGCTGCAATTACAGCTGCGAATCTTTTAGTGTATGTCTTTGGACATCTAGAGACTGTACACAGCTCCAGTTGAATCAAATTGGATGGAGAACGTCTGTGAACAGCAATTTTCAAGTCTTGCCAAAGATTCTTAATAGGATTTACCGGTAGGTCTGGACTTTGACCGGGCCATTCTAACAAATTAATATGCTTTGATCTCAACTATTCCATTGTAACTCTGGTTGTATGTTTAGGGCCGTTGTCCTGCTGGAATGTAAACCTCCGCCCCAGTCTCAAGTCTTTTGCAGCCTCTAATAGGTTTTCTTCCAGTATTGCCGTGTATTTAGCTTCATCACACTTTCCATCAACTTTAACCAGCTTCCCTGTCCCTGCCGCACAAATAGCGTTTTGCATGTAGGCCAAAAAGTAAAATTTTGTAAAAGTCTCATCTGAACGCAATCAGTTTAAACGATGTGTGTATTAGATTCTGTATTATTTTTGCCTTGGTCATAGTCTTAGTCTTTGTTTTAGTATTTTCACCTTTATTTGACTAGCGGGAGGATTTAGTCTCAGCCGTAAAACTACACTTAGATGATACAACAGTTATGAATTATACATCAGGCTCAACAGAACACAAAGATGATCATGTGACTTCAACTTTGTGGTAGTTTTGGTAAAAAGCTCCATATGGGGGTCAGGATCAAGTGTATACAAACTTTTGGCCAGTTAGTGAATCAGAAAAAAGAACAACCGAGCCACAGAGCAGCGATTGACAGCGTTCGAGCCACAGAGCAACAGAGCAACATACATCACAGGCCAAAGAACACAAATTATATTTGTTGCATTAAATTTTTAAATTAGACATAAACAACAACACAGCTAGTGATGCCAGCTGGGTTACCAAAAGTGTACACACATACGCACACACACACACACACACACACACACACACACACACACACACACACACACATAAACACACACATTGTGCCATGTTGCTTTAATGTCCATATGGATGCTTTGATGTACTGTATGCCCTGAATTAGATATAATGACTATTACAGAAACACAGCTGGGCAGAACAACGAACAAAATGTTCCAAAATATACCAGTTCTTCTACTGTTTACAAAGAGATAATTCCATAAACCACAGTGAAGCTTAATGAGAGAATCAGAATGAATACACAAAATGAAGTTGTTCCCTCTTGAGTCTGGTTCCTCGCAAGGTTTCTTCCTTATGCCATCTTATGCCTTATTCCCTTGCCACAGTCGCCCCCGACTCGCTCATCAGGGAAAAACTTACTTATAAAAAACATATTAACTTTTAATCACCACATTATCTGTGTAAAGCTGCTTTGAGACAATGTTCAAATAAAAATGAATTAAATTGAATTGAATTGAAGTTAGTAACTGTTTTATGCAAACATTGGAGCTTTTGTAAGAAGTTTAAATGGAGTGAATTGATGTCCTAGGGCTGTGTTTAGCAGATGCCTAAATGAACTAAAGGATACTAGTTTAACCAGACAGTAACAAAGCTCCTGTATTACCTAGGGCTAGTAAATGATTTTACTGAACCTGTAGAGCGCTATAAGTATAGTTATATATACTTATGTTGAGGTGGAGGTTTCATGGCATTACTGACTCCATTCTAGTTTTAAAAAATATAAGATGTGTAATTTTCTAGTTTAATGGTCATGCTTTTTATGCTACTTTGTCCAGATGTGGTACTTATTCACATTTTGTTACTTTTCTACATTCATTTTTTTTTTTACCTTACAGCTGCTGCACATAACAAGCAAGCAATGTGTAAAATGTCCATAGCACATGCAATGGAATGTGTTAAAGAAAGGTATAGATGTATGCTTATGTTCCTGGAACCTAGATTATATAGATTTTAATGTATTAGTTAAGGCAAATATTGTGATTAATATTCAGTGATGCGTTGGTTGATCAAATCCATTTTTGTCCTTTGTACATAAGGCCGAGTATGTGTTCACAGTGAAAATGGCTCTGGTCCATTTGTAAACATATGTCCTCTGAATAAAAAACTTTGTAACTTTGTTGAAAAGGTTGTGTTGTTAATTTATGTGCTTTATTTAAAAAGCCCTCTCATGTCCTTCTTGTCTTACAGAAAATGCTATTTTAATGTGAATACAACATAAGTGGTATGCATATTAAAAACACAATTTATTACTAATTATTAATATTGATACTAAAACTAACTAATACAAATTATTGGCATAGGCTATACTCTTGCATTAGTCACACTATGGAACGCAGGATCTGTAGTAACTCTGTAGTAATTTGCTCCACCAACACACACTCCTTATTTATAGCAATGTTGCAAATAAAGCACATCAAATAGACCCACAAACACATCCATCTGCTGCACACTCATCAGTGTGCATGGTGTTCATCTGTGTTTCCCCTCTCTCTAAAGATACAATACAAAGTGCCGCACTACAAAATGCTACATCAAAAAATTTATTCCGACTAAAGTGGTTCGTTTTGTGTGTGCATGTGCGTGTGTAAAAACTCAGATTTATGATTTAACCAATATAATATAAAAGTGATGTTGAATAAATGAACTGCTGTAGTAGTACACAAAGCATGTATTTGAGTAAAAGTAAAGATACACTAGGTAAAATATTACTCTATGTATTAAAATCTATGCAATTTTTCAAGTACAGTGGAACCCCGATGTACGAGATTAATTCGTTCTTGAAAACTTCTCGTGTTTCCATATGCTTGTACTCACATGTTAATTTTACAATAAGAAGTAATGTAAAAGCAATAAATCCAGACCTCAGTCGATCGCTTATTTCAGAGTAATTATAAACATATAGAAATAAATAACTTTGTAAATAAATAATAAAAGGTAATAATAAATTAACTTTAGAGTACTGTACTGTATTGTACCTACATGGTGTCGTAGTGGTTGATGGTGAGGATAAGATGATGTGGGGGATAAAAAGTAATGGTACAAATGGATTGCCAAACCTGTCTTCAAGTATGTTCCAAGCAGCCATATAAGCCGTTCCTGTTCCAACCAGGAAGTGTCCTTCAATAGCTTTCTCTACTGGGCCACTTAAATACTTGGTTATTCTTTTTACAACCTTCTTTCAAGCACTATTACTAAACCTTTTGGGACCCAAGATGCTAAATTATAGTGAAATAAAACAGAAACACTATAAGAAGAGACAAAAAAGCGGAATATTTACACAAGAGACCGACAAAAATGCACCCAGAACAATGTCTATGAAGCAACTGAGCATGAAGTGTGGGTCTGTAGGTGACAAGCGACGAGCAGACTGGAACCATCAAAAGAAATGCTCATCTTCCCGAAGTATGCTCATACTCCTACAAAGATTTTTACTAGTAAAACCGCTCGTACACCAATATTCTCGTTCTACAAGGCACTTGGGGTTCCACTGCACTATGGTTTATTATGGCTATAATGTCTTATTATTATTTTTATCACAAGACTGTTGCTTAATCAACTCAGTTTAAGTGAACTCTAATGGTACTCTTAGCACAATCTATAAATAAAATTATATTAATCAGTTAAACACTGATTGACATCGAATAAATTATCATGAGCCCAAAACCTTTTTTTCAATTACTTAAAAAAATCACGCAAATAAGGCTATGGGTGCTGTGGCAATTTAGAGTCAGGAGTTTCCACTACTACCACTAGTTTCAAAATGTTCTGCTTGATGTTGAACTGACGCTGAACTGACTGAACCACGCCATGACCCAACGTCTCCCCCATTGATTAGTTGTAGGTTTGAAAAGCTCCTCTCTGCTTCAGCTACCATCACTGGATGAGTAAAACATATATTCTCAGAGCAGTCCACAAATTTGAAAAAATTTCTAAAAGCTACATTTAATGTATAAATATCACCCTAAATGCATTTATTTCACAATTAAATTACATACACATCTTTGTGCAATTGATCAAACTCCTTGCCTAATTGTAGCCCTAATTGTAGCTCTACCTTGATTGGTGGCTTGCTGCGAGCTTGACCAGTTATGTTTTTACCCACACATAAATAAAAAGTAATGACTGTATAAGTGCCCTTATATCTTTTGTTACCGTCTTTATTTCTGTCTTCTTGTTGGCTGTCGCTATTTGTAAATGTAACAAAGCATGAATGGTAATTAATATCAATGTTTCTGCTGCTACTGCTTCCAGAACTCATGCACCGATGCTTATTCACTCTTAACTTCAATCAGAAAAATGTTGTCAAATTTCACACTGACAGGCCTTACTGTACATTTTACACTTACATTAGTGAGGATTGATAGAGTGTGGTTTGGAATGATATTACCTATAATAGGGATTTGTCTGAGTTGCAAAGGCCACTGGGGAAAATCTCTTCATATACTAATGAAATTATGTCCACAAGGAATGCTGGGTAATAAATTATATATACAATAATTTATAATTTCCCATAGGAGGAGCAACTGAGATACTGTTACACACACACACACACACACACACACACACACGCACACACAGAAAGAGCGAGAGAAAATGCTGCTCTTCTTGGCTTCATACTTCTTAGAAAAGAGCATATGGTCAATAGCTCAATATTAATATATTTAGAACAGTTTAAAAAGTTGTTAATCTTTTTCATTAACTTTTATCGGTGGGAACATAATGATGCTATTAAAAGGTGAATTGATTTAGGTAGGACACGACTGAAGGCCTAAAGTGTAAAATGCACCAAACTCAAAATGAAACTTCACCAAACCGTTTCCACACAGTTGGGGGCAGGTAATTGTATAGGTTGTCTTTAAATCCAGCATAAAAAAAACAAAACAAACGTCATGAATATATGGTTTATATGGTTTAAAGTGGAGTTAGAACAGCCTGTTATAGAGCTCTGACCTCAGCTCTATTAAACACCTTTGGGATGAATTGGAATGCTGACTGCACCCCAGGCTTTCTCACCTTAAATCAATACCTGACTTTACTAAAGCCCTTGAAGCCTAAAGCCTAAAGTTTAGTGGAACATCTTCCCAGAAGAGTGGAGGTTATAATAACAACATAGCAGATTTGGACTAACTATTGAATAGGATGTTCAAAAAGCACATATAATATTTTTTGGCCAATAGATCATTATAAATTAAAATGTACCTAACAAAAGCACCAGATCTACCACAATATCCTATTACTACAATGTGTCCTTTAGTACTTGTAACATAAACTATCAGACTAAACACATTTTTACATTAGACCAACAGCTAACAAATTCCCAATTCAAATCAAATTTGTCCGTGTGAAAACAAACATGAAAGACCCATCATAACTAGATTCTAGGTATGAACTCATGTGTCTAATGTAAAAACACAGGTTTACAGTCAAACATAATTCACATCAAACATTGTCTACATTGAACAGCAGTTTAAACAGGGTTACCACACCTGAAGTGAATAGACACTGGCCTGTACAGATTAATATCTCGGATGAGGACAGGTGAGCTGCTGCACATCTCCAGCTAATGGCTAACTAATGGCAAATGGTCACCTCTCCTCTTAGCCTGGCTTCCACTACTCTTTCCCATAACTTCATGGTGTGACTGATCAACTTTATTCCCCTGTAGTTACTGCAGGTCTGCACATCTCCCTTATTCCTAAAGATCGGTACCAGCACACTCCTTCTCCATTCCACAGGCATCCTCTCACTTTCCAAAATTTTGTTAAACAATCTTGTTTAAAACTCCACTGCCATCTCTCCTAAACATCTCCATGCTTCTACTGGTATGTCATCTGGTCCAACCAACTTTCCACTTTATCCTCTTAATCGCTGTTCTCACTTCCTCCTTACTAATCCTATCCTCTTCCTGCTTCACCAACTCCACACCATCCAACCTTCTCTCTCTCTCATTTTCCTCATTCATCAGCTGCTCAAAATACTCCCTCCACCTTCTCAACACAACACAGCTAAAACTTTAAATATATTTTAAATATAACTGTAGCTTAGCAATCAGCTACCAGGCTATTTTCACATTATTTAATCTATGTAATTTTAAATATGGTTTAAAAGAAATAAATAGCCAGAGCATGTGGAGAAGATCTTTTACAGTAAATTACTAAGCTGATTAGATATAATTTTCTTTTATTCTCTACTCTGCTGTGTTGGTTAAGTTTGTTTCTTCTTAACTTTTATACAACAATAAGGACACTTAATAATCCATATCCTTCTCTTCCTGTCACCCTCTTCTCTCTCTCTCTCTCTCTCTCTCTCTCTCTCTCTCTCTGTCGAGTTAAACATGCTCCTGAGGCTCCAGTGACCACTGTTCCTGTCCCTCTCCCCTCCGTGATCTTCCCACTTCATCCAGGCCTGCCTCTGGATAGTGTTCTCTTTGATTGGAGGCCACTCTGTGCAGCTTGGGACGGTTTCTCATCAACGCCTTGGGTGGTTCCATGAAATTCCAGAGAAAGAATCATCACTGTACCCCGCAACGTCATATATCTACTACAAATGGACATTTGGTGCAACCCAGATGAGGATGGGTTCCCTCTTGAGTCTGGTCCTCCTTAAGGTTTCTTCCTTATGCCATCTCGGGGAGTTTTTCCTTGCCACAGTCGCCACCGGCTCACTCATCAGGGACAAACTTACTTATAAAGAACATATTCATTTTAATTACCACATTATCTGTGTGAATCTGCTTTGAGACAATGTTCATTGTTAAAAGCGCTATACAAATAAAAATGAATTGAGAAATAAAAATGTTTAGATAAGCTAGTGTTTGCTGCCTTGGTATATTATTTGGCCCTCAAGTCAAGGTTGGAAACGTATTTATTTAGTCAAGCCTTTGATCAGTGAATTTTTTTTCTTAGGTAAAGGCACAGATCTGGAGGGAACATGGATATAGAGTGTTTGGTGAACTGGGATATTTGTATGCTGTCGTCCCCTCACATTCACACGTTCACTCAGGTTTGTTGACGGTGGTGTGGTGGGTCGTCTCTTATCCCAGAGATCCCTCATGTCTGTGTTACCTTCTGGTTCTCCCTTTTAGTTATGCTGCCATAGCGAGTCTTGCGGAGTTCAAACTGCACAGTGACATTAACTTTCATACAACAATTAAGACACTTAAAAATCCATATCCTTCTCTTCCTGTCACCCTCTTCTCTCTCTCTCTCTCTCTCTCTCTCTCTCTCTCTCTCTCTCTCTCTCTCTCGGTCGAGTTAAACATGCTCCTGAGGCTCCAGTGACCACTGTTCCTGTCCCTCTCCCCTCCGTGGATCTTCCCACTTTGTCCAGGCCTGCCTCTGGATAGTGTTCTCTTCGACTGGAGGCCACTCTGTGCAGCTTGGGACGGTTTCTCATCAACGCCTTGGGTGGTTCCATGAAATTCCAGGGTAAAAACGGGCACTTTGAGGATGGGTTGGACTGTAGTTAATGTCAACAGTCTCCTACACTGACTCAGGAATACAGTTCGCTTCTGATCATCATCACTGTACCCCGCAACATTGTATATCTGCTTCAAATGGACATTTGGTGCAACCCAGATGAGGATGGGTTCCCTCTTGAGTCTGGTTCCTCTCAAGGTTTCTTCCTTATGCCATCTCGGGAGTTTTTCCTTGCCACAGTTGTTTATCAGGGACAAACTTACTTACAAAGAACATATTTACTTTTAATCACCACATTATCTGTGTAAAGCTGCTTTGAGACAATGTTAATTGTTAAAAGCACTATACAAATAAAAATGAATTGAACTGAAATTGAGTTTATTTAATGACATGACCTCACTTTGCAGTTCAGGACTGTTCTAGCTTTGACATAAAATATGCAAGATATAAAAAACAAAACTATACAAGAACTTCCCTCAACAATTGTTTATTACAGAATTCTCAGGCGCTTCCGTTGCATAATGAAAAGTGTGTGTGTTAATAAGGCTCGACTGTCATGTCCAAAAGTGTCAAGAGCCTCATTAACCACATGCTTTTTATTTATTTATCAAATGACAGATTTTTTAAAGATATTAGGCGAGACATCAAGGTGACCTGAACTTGTAAAATTTGAATTTATAATATAATATTAAAAATAGTGAAATATGAATAAATACAATGAAATATTGTAGCCTATGTTCACTTAAATAGGCATAGGCTAAAAGAGGTATTGCAAATATCCACTAGAGGGCATCAGAGCCTTTTTGGCTTAATATTTTCTTCCCTATTTGAATCCACCCAAACATAGTACAGTACATCACTGTCACTGTTCCATACTGAAAGCACTATATCATGCCTTCTAATGTGTGTGGTGTCACTATACTCGTTGTTTCTTTTATATTAATTCCACTATAAGCATATAGTACCCGAGTGGCTTCACAGTATTTATGTAATATCTTTATAATCTAGACACTAGCATATCTTGGATGCATAGATTATGCTAGGTATGCTTGAGTCAGCAACTACAGCACACTACATTAACAAAGAAAAGTGTTTTACCAATCAGGGATACAAATCATATAAATTATACAAATCATATAAAACCAGTTGAGTTAAAATGGCAACAGTTAAGTGTGAATATGAGCACAGAACAGAATGTCCATATTAGGAACGGAAATGCAGCAGACATCAACACAGTTTTTCGTCTCTGGCTGACAAACCCACTCACACTCACACACACACACACACACACACACACACACACACACACACACTCACTCACTCAAACACATACACACACACAAATCTTAGGAGCTAAACTGTAGATTTAAAGCAATGCATTGATGTGTGTGTGTGTGTGTGTGTGTGTGTGTGTGTGTGTGTGTGTGTGTGTGTGTGTGTGTGTGTGTGTGTGTGTGTGTGTGTGTGTGTGTGTGTGCACGCAACACTCTATGACCAATACATGCCCTGAGGATAGCCACCTGCCTCTGACAGCAGCTGAGTGGGACACACACACCTCCAGGGATCAAAGACACAGATAGTCATAGAGTCAGTCAAACCAAATTGCACACCAACCCCACCCACCACACCCCCTTATCATCCACACACACAATCAAGTCCACACATCAGCTGCCGTTCTGATAATCAGACTTATTTACATAACAAGAGAGAGAGAGAGAGAGAGAGAGAGAGAGAGAGAGAGAGAGAACAAGAGAAAACTTTACCATAGAAGGAAAGATCAACACTCCTCTGTTCACCCTGCCTATATCTCTTCACACACACACACACACACACACACACACACACACACACAATCTAATGTATCATTATTTACGTAGACAGTTAATGCTCTGCTAACCACAACTGTAACCTTAATAGCCAAAAGATAACATTTAACCTTTTTCAGAGGAAAAAAAAGGTCAGCATGCCCACAGGGTCGTCTACACTTTTTCATATCCTTGTAAAGACATTTTACCCAAACTAAACACACACACACACACACACACACACACACACACACACACGCACACACAAACATGTTGAAAGTACTCTTTATGTTCATTATCACAAATATGCTAATTATGATTATTACGTTAATTACAATGAGCAAAAGCGATGTATTATAATTTTTTATTTGTTATTTTTAATATAGTTGTTATTGTTATTATTGCTATTATTATTATATTTATTAGACTTTTTTTATATTATATATTTTTTTCTTTTCTCTCTGTGTGTCAAATTTCACATATCCTTGTGATCCTGACTCTTTCTGCCCCCAGGTCCTGCCTGATCCATTTATATGTGTTGGTACATGGACACCCTAGAGATGGCTGTAGATGGCTTGGACAGCTTAATGAGTGCTTTCTCAGTCTCATTCATTATTCATTGAATAACTTGGATACTATATTTCTATTTTTGGAGTTTAGTATGTGTGTATATGAATTGGTGCCTGTCAAAAATGTGGATACACCCAGTCTTATAGCTTTTCAGACACATGTATGTTCATTTTGCAAACTAAGTAAATGGCAAATGCCCAAAAATGATTACAGACCAGGTGTTTCCAAACTTTTGGCAGTTACTGTATAGGATGGAGGCAGGATGAATTCTGAAGAGCACAAACTAATCA
>NC_060892.1:22235899-22240899 GCF_014805685.1 Silurus meridionalis
ACCAAAGTTATGTACTTAAATGAAAGGTTGGATTTTTCTCTTTTTTTGCATTTGGGTTCTATGTTGTTTTTAAAAAAAGGAGAATTTTTAGAAGTCCACGACCACATCTTAAACAGGGGTGCCAATAATTGTGGAGGGCACTGTAAACGTACTAGAAACTCTCTTTTCTGTTCTGTTAACCAAATACACATTTGCCTATAAAATAAAATATTAAATACAACAATGGATATATAAGGTAGCATTATACTAGGAGGTTATAACCATACTGTTCACTGTCTGGTTTTATTTAGAGTAATATCTGTATCCCGATTAAGCTGTTGTTTTTTCCCCATATATTATGAACCCTATCACTGCTCCAAGAAACACTGGTGGAAGCATGGCATGCCAATTCTGACACTTCCACACCTTCAGCTTTAGTTATACTAAATTATACTTTAGTGGTACATTTATTTGTCTTTTTTTAATCACTATGTAGTTGACTCCTAATTTCTATGTTTGTTCATTTAGCTTCATATCTGATGCTTGTAAAAATCTTCCACATGCACAACTATTTTTCTGCTTCTCACTGTATCCCAGTCCTTGCTGTTTTATATGCAAGAACTTCAAAATAAAATGCATACCTTTAATTTTTATTTGAAAAAAGTTTGTTAACAAATATTACAACTGAGATTTAGTTACTGTGCACCAGTCTCACACCAAAAAGGTTCTCAGATCAGGTTCTCAAGTTTAGCAAAATAACTGCCTCCATCTAAACTTTTCTAGCAAACTTTCTTAAAAGGACATGTATTGTATTGTGTTGTGTTGACTTGTGTCACTTCTTTGTGTTTGTATTCTTATATTTGCCTCCAAATAATGTATTTGTATTGAGTTGCATCTTACCAATAAATGTTGTTAATCATACATTTGCATTTGGCAATCTATCTATTATAAAGGGTCTTTTGTTGCCTTAGTTTGCTCAGGAGGCATAAAGTCACTGATGTCTGTGTAACAGCTTTGAGATTGTTAAGCTGTGACAATAAGCACAATAAAATCAAATTCTCTAAAATCAAATTTTGGTGTGTATACATGTGTGGGGTTTGTGTGTGTGTGTCTGTATGTCAGTATGTTCATGTGTTTGTGCTTTGTGCACTTTTGCTTGCACTCCTGTTTGCATGTGTCTATATAAAATATAAATATATGATTACTACATAAGTATTTAAATATGCAAATATGTAAATAAATGCAAAATATGAATATGTGATTTCTCACTGCTCTGTGTGTGTGTGTGTGTGTGTGTGTGTGTGTGTGTGTGTGTGTGTGTGTGTGTGTGTGTGTGGAGACTCAATGTGGGGGGCTGGGGAGTTGGTATACATATGGCAAGGTACACACATATATTTATCACCAACCACAGCTTCCAAATGACGTTACAGTGAAGATCACGCATTCAGAGCACAGGCCTCACAGCAGGCCAATCAGATCACTGGAGGTGGGAGCAGGACTGATGAGGGAGTGAAACAGCAGTGACAGCTCAGCACGCTCATTTCAACACCCCTCATAACTGTGGATCAGAGATTAGATTTCTCTTTCCAGCTCACTGTAAAAAATGTGTTCTGCATTATCATTTCTAAATCTTTAATCGTTTAGAATGGGTTTTTTGTATCAGCACTGGCACTAGTTCAAAGTTCATGAAGGATTTGCTATTCTTTATTCATTGACCAAGTACATTCCAGGTGGAGGGTTCATTTACAATTTGTTGTAAACAATTTGTACTGTTCATGAAACGAGAAAGAGAGAGCGAGAGAGAGAGAGAGAAATGGGCTGATGGCAGCAGTAATCTGCCTTTGCTTTCATTTGCAGGAGGTTTTACTATACATCATGAATAAAAACAGACAAGAGACTGAGATCGAGGATGGGAGAGGGGGAGAGAGAAAGAAAGAGAAGGAGGAATTGGGGAGGCAGATACAAGGCTGGGGGTTGGGGGTGTTGGAAATGTAAAGTCAGTAGAAGAAATGGTGGCAAAATGACAAATAGGAAGAGCAATTAGTGGCAGGTGTATATTACTCTTTCTTTCTGTGAAAGGGCCATGTGAGCTTTACTGTTGCTTTTGCTGTTTGAGCTGCTATTGACTTTCATAACACACAAATTCAAAATTTGATTAAAAATGGCCTACAATTGCTTTTTTATTTGGGAGGTGCTTAATGTACAATTGTTTAATTGTACGTACACACACACACACACACACACACACACACACACACACACACACACACACACACACACAATATTATTAATTTCTAGTCTAAAAGTAAAAGTCATTATCATTAGATAGTTGATGAATGTATCTCCTATTTGAGGTCCTTTTTAAACCTGGTTCACAGAAACCTAAACAAAGTGACAATTTCCAGTGATTAATTATTAAAGATGTGAGAGAGGGAGATGTGCTAGAAGAATCTAGCTATACTAGGAGTCTACCCTTAACATCCACTTTCATAGGAACACCTGTACACCTGCTCATGTCTGCAGTTATCAAATCAGTAAAACATGAAAAAACACATACAATACATAAAATCTTGCAGATAAGCTTTAGGCAATAGTCATATTAAACATCAGAATGGAAAAAAGTGTGTTCTAATTGACTTTAATTGTGACTAGATGGCTAGCTCACATACATAACGTCGCATTCAATACCTCCAAGGAGCAGTGATAATACTGTACTTAGAAAAGTAATAATATTGTGTTTCTGATCACAGTAAATTGTATTACTGAACATCACACTGGCTTTAGAATCTGAACAAGTGTGGAAATGCTGCCCCTTGGCACCTCAATAAATAATTGAATAGAGGAAAATGCTGAGGCTGAGGCTCATCGATCAAGGCCATTATCCCATTGCATTATGTTCCTCAAGGGCAGTGATGAGTTGCAAATGGGTAGAGTCAGAGCTGTCAATCAAAAATCCACAGCCACGGCTGACAATCAAAACCAGAAGTCTCTTAAATCTAAAAATCTCTGAATTTATGTTAGTACAGAATAAGGGGAATCTTTGTTATCATCATCTAATAATGAACATGCAGGCTGTGTCCTGTATGCATCAAGGTCATGGCAGTGTTGTAATTTTAACCATTAAAAGCTCCCCACAAGAGAAAAGACAGCAAAAATAAACAGACGGCATAAAGTGATACATGTAACATAATACAAGTTTCTCTCTCTCTTAGACACACACATACACACACACACACACACACACACACACACACACACACACACATTCATGCAAAGAGAGAGAATGACAGAGAGTAAACCTTTGCAGATGAAATACAATTGTTTGATTATTCACCTATGTTTTTGATCTGGATTTTAGAACCCAAGTTCATAGCAAATTATTAAATCAAATAAATGTAATCATAAAGTCACATTATTTCCACCCTCAGAATGCCTGCTTCAAATAAGACACAATGTACAATTAAACCATTTGGTATGCCTCGGTCTACCAAGAGCTGTATACTCTCTCGCATGCTGTGTATCATTCTTTGTAAATATATAGGTACAGACAGTAAACCGAGCTCAAGATCGAACTAGTGACCCTTGAGCAGTGAGGCAGCAACTCTTCCCACTGTTAGCCTTCATTTCTTGTTAATGTGATCTGGGGTGAATCAAACGGATTTAGCAATTTAATTTAATCATTCAGGATGTGTACACCAAACATGTGACACAGTTTCACATGAATGACCATCTAACACAAAGAGCATAATTTAAATAAAATATAAGATTATACATCCATCTTTTTATCTGTTTATTCATGTCACCTAATCACTCATTCACCCCTCTATCATCATGCATGTATGTTTATTCATCATGTGTCTATCCAGCCATCCATCTATCACTTCGTCTGTTTCGGCCACCTGTCCCCAAATAAGCAGAGAGCGATGTGTGTGTGTGTGTGTGTGTGTGTGTGTGTGTGAGAGAGAGAGAGAGAGAGAGAGAGAGAGAGAGAGAGAGAGAGAGAGAGAGAGAGAGAGAGAGAGAGAGAGAGAGAGACTCCTCCTTCATCAGAGACAGATGGTGTTTGGTGCCTCTGAGAATTATAGACCTGGTGGTTTTACACTCTGACTCCACCCACCTGTCCCCCCACCCTTTAGACCCGCACATACACATACTATCCTTGTAAGGAACTTAAATTGCCATTATTTATTTTTCTAGCTAAATAACACCATGTGACACAAATAATTTAACCCTAACTTCAGCCACCAAAAGGAAACCCACAGTATATTAAAAAAATGAAAAGCAGTTAACATTGTGAGGACTAGTCAATATTAGACATTTGTATCCTTGTGGAACATTTGAGAGATAAGGACATTTGCAGTGTAGCTAAAAACAAAAGGTTTTAGTCACTGCACAACTTCACAAGTGAACCTCCAGAAATACACTCCGGCCCAGCCAACTCGGATACACACAGCAACACATCCTCTTGGTGCTTACAGTGCTCTTCTCCAATCTGGACACACTACACACTGCAAAAGTGTCGTTTTGTAAAAACGTACACAAGACGAGCTCTAGCTCAAGACTATGAATACCATAGAAACAGTTCTTACAAATATTGCTGAGCTTATCATACAGATTTTGTAGCCTAATCATATAAATATAAAAAAAAAGACAACAAGCTAAGCTTCATTTAATGACCATTGAGTAACTAAAACACACCGAAGAATCAATGCAGACAAAATAAACACATCCACCAGCACAGGAAACATACACTAATTAACCGCCTAGAGTGATTTAAAGCCCAATAAGGAGTTTTGAACACAGATGCTGAGGGTGTAAAGTGCTGAAATTCAATAAGGATTGATGACCTTATTGACCTTAACCATATGGAAGGGCAAAGGGAATGGACAACATGGAGATCAGACAATGCATATTACAGCTCATATTTTATTCGCCACAAGTAAAACTTTTATAGTTGGTTTTATTTAAAATAGAACATTTGTAAATTATATTGTTGTAAATGTAATTCTAAACATATTTAA